>NC_041391.1:205980118-206123084 GCF_002162155.2 Triticum dicoccoides | reverse complement strand
TATATGGTGGATACACCTAAAGAAAGCAATGGCGATAAGGCAACGGAGGATAATCCCCTTGAGAAGCAATCTAAGCACTGGCGTCATTGGCGCCGCTCTAAGCCCCGCCATAGCAAAAATAGTGATACCGACACAAGATACGATGATGCCGAAGATGAAAACAACCCTGCCTAGCCAAGCACTGAGCAAGCCAGATGGGAGGATGGGCAAGATAGCCTGGATGAACAGGCAACGGATGGAGATTTGGAGGATGACAATTATATGCCTCTCTCCGAAGACGAGGTGAGCCTCGACGACGAAGAATTTATCGTGCCTAAGGATCCCATCGAGCAAGAGCGCCTCAAGCGCTGGCTTATAGCCACTGCAAAAAGCCTAAAGAAAAAACAGCAGCAGCTTCAAGCTGATCAAGATCTGCTAACAGATAGATGGACTGAGGTCCTGGCAGCCGAGGAATACAGACTCGAGCGTCCAACCAAAAGTTACCCGAAGTGCAGGTTGCTTCCTCAATTCGAGGAGGAAGCGCTAGAGCCTACACTACCAGCGCAGGACGAGGCTAACCGGCCACCTCGTGGCCGAGACAAAGCGGTGTATCAACCGAACACCAGCCCGCGCCCCGTCGCCAAACAAATAAAAACACGAAGGCCCGGGGCTACACGCAGGACCTGCGAGACATAATGGAAAACAAAGCAGGACAATCTAGATCGATCTACGGATCACGGGGGCGCGCCCCAACGCATGATGATGACCGCCACGCCGGATATACTAAATACAAATCCGACCGGGCCGAATACAACAGACGAGACTCATTCGAGTTGCATTGCGACATAGCCCGACATAGAGGCGCCGCACACCCCCTATGCTTCACTGACGAAGTTATGGAACATGAATTCTCGAAAGGGTTTAAGCCCATTAACATCGAGGCCTACAATGGGACTACAGACCCCGGGGTATGGATAGAAGATTTCCTTCTCCACATTCATATGGCCCGCAGCGATGATTTACACACCATCAAGTATCTCCCACTAAAACTCAAAGGACCGGCTTG
This sequence comes from Triticum dicoccoides, assembly GCF_002162155.2. Taxonomy (NCBI): domain Eukaryota; kingdom Viridiplantae; phylum Streptophyta; class Magnoliopsida; order Poales; family Poaceae; genus Triticum; species Triticum dicoccoides. The sequence continues at coordinate 206,122,039 of NC_041391.1, read as the reverse complement.
GCATTGGATGAATAGCTTGCCGGCAAACTCCATCGGAAGTTGGGAGAACCTGGAAGACGCATTCCTAGATAACTTCCAGGGCACCTATGTGCGGCCACCGGATGCTGATGATCTAAGTCATATAATCCAACAGCCCGGAGAGTCAGCCAGAAAATTCTGGGCTCGGTTCCTAACCAAAAAGAACCAAAATGTCGATTGTCCGAATGCCGAAGCCCTAGCGGCCTTTAAGCATAACATCCGTGACGAGTGGCTTTCCCGACACCTCGGCCAAGAGAAGCCGAAGTCCATGGCAGCTCTCACGACACTTATGACCCGTTTTTGTGCGGGCGAGGATAGCTGGCTGGCTCGCAGCAACAACACATTGGGAAATCCTGACACCTCAGATGCCAGAGACAGCAACAGCAAACCTCGACGCAACAGGCACAAACGTCACAGTAATGGCAACAATGCCGAAGACACGGCAGAATCTTCAGATATAAAAGGCCAACTTTTTCTGCATGGAGGAGAAACTTCATTCATGATGTTACTCTGCACTCTCACAGATTCAAGCCTAGTTTAAAACCTTTGCTGCTCACCTGGATCAACTCTTTGCCATAGTTGGCTGTATGTATATTTGTATATGGGCTTGTATTTATGTAAATAGCTAACTAGGTAAGTATCTCCCCCCATAGTTAGTTACTTTCTAAGAACCTCTTGTATGTTTGGTGGTTGAGTTTTAATAAAATACTGTGGGGCTGTTGCCTCGCATTTTCCAGTCAAAAAAATGCCGAAGACACGACCGTCAATGCCGGATTCAGTGGCTCTAAGTCCGGTCAGCGGAAAAAGCCATTCAAAAGAAACAATCCCGGCCTGTCCAGTTTGGACCGCATACTCGATCGCTAATGTCAAATTCACGGCACCCCAGATAAACCAGCCAATCACACCAACAGAGAATGTTGGGTGTTTAAGCAGGCTGGCAAGATGAATGAAAATAAGGAAAAGGGGAGGCATAACAATGACGATGAGGAGCCCCGGTTACCGAATACAGGAGGACAGAAGAAATTCCCTCCCCAAGTAAAAACGGTAAATATGATATACGCAACCCATATTCCCAAGAGGGAGAGGAAGCGTACTCTAAGGGGCGTCTACGCGATGGAGCAAGTCGCCCCAAAGTTTAATCCATGGTCCTCTTGCCCGATCACCTTCGATCGCAGGGACCACTCGACCAGTATCCATCATGGCGGTTCAGCCGCGTTGGTCCTCGACCCCATCATCGATGGATTCCACCTTACTCGAGTCCATATGGACGGTGGCAGCAGCCTATACCTGTTCTATCAGGATATAGTGTGCAAAATGGGCATCGATCCCTCAAGGATCAAACCCACCAAAACCACCTTTAAAGGTGTCATACCAGGTGTAGAGGCATGTTGCACGGGCTCAATCACACTGGAAGTAGTCTTCGGATCTCCGAACAACTTCCGAAGCAAGGAGTTAAACTTCGACATCGTCCCCTTCCATAGTGGCTATCACGCACTGCTCTGACAAACCGCATTCGCCAGATTCAATGCGGTGCCACATTATGCCTACCTCAAGCTCAAGATGCCAGGACCTCGCGGGGTTATAACAGTGAATGGAAACACAGAGCACTCCCTCCGTATGGAGGAGTATACAGCATCCCTCGCAGCAGAAGTACATAGCAGCCTTCTTAGGCAGGCCTCCAATTCGGCAATAAAGCCCGCGGGCACCACCAAGCGAGTCTGAAGTACTCTGCAACAAGATCGTCCGGCCCAACCAGAGCTCACCTAGCAATCCGGCCTCCGTCCTGATCCCAGTCAAGCAGCGAAATTCGTGCCGCGCGTACATAACTACGCACTTAAAATACCATAGGCACAGGAGGAGGCACGGCAACAATGCGGCCAACAATGCGGCTCAACCGCTCTAGGATTCGTATACCATCACCCCTTTTCTTTCTTTCAGGTCCCTATTTTCTGGAGGCTCTTCTGATAGTCCGATTATCGGACCCAGCACGGGACGGAGACACCAATGAGGCAAGGAGCTTTGACGTACAAGGGAATCCCCATGTGGTCTCTTATAACGATCGTTATACCTATTTTACATACCCGTACGCAGATCACTCTTGGTTAGGACATGTCAAATAGTCCTATTTGCTTATTGCACTACTTGTATACGTATGCCTCGACATACTATTCAAACAACAATGGAAAATAATGTACAGCGTCAGCTTATTATTACATTTCTTTATCCTTTTCCTCGATTGTTTATTTACTACAATTTGCACACGTACACGTTGGTACGACTTAGTTCGCTAGGGGCTTCAGTGTACCCCATAACACGGCAAGAAAGTCCGAACACCTTCGACAGTGCGGCACCCCGAACTTATAGCACTATATGCATCAGCTCCGAATCATGTCTTGGGTCAATAGTTGGGTTTGCCTAGCTCCCATGTTTTGACGCCTTACGTTCCGCTATATCGGCTAAGGTGGCACAGGGAGAACTACGGCGATTGTGTCCCGGTTCTTTCGAACGAGCACCTCAGTAGAGAAACCTGAAAACTGACTGTCATGATACGGCGAGAGCTGGTCGCTGTTCGAGAGGTTTTTCATATCCTTAAAGATTTTTATGCTTCGGTCGAGGAATTGGTCTTTGTCCAATTTATGCGTGTATAGCGCCCCAAGTTAGGCCTTCCGAATGCTAGGTGCTATGCCGAAATTTAAAATTATAGAACTTCTATGGTTACGTGAGAGTAATAAAGCTGTATAGTCCGATTGCCTTGTTCGCTGCGCTAAACACCTCCTTAAAGGACCAAAAATTTGGATAAAGAGTGTTTAGATTTATCCCGAACGCCCCAGTACTAGGGCAGAAACCGACGACTGCCAACTCTCAGATTTTATAAGCGGCCGCACAGAGGGTAAAATTTTAAATAAACATGCAATACATATTGCATAACAAACTTGTTTTATATTACAAGATAGGATAAAATGAATGTATTCATTTGAAGATTAAATCCTACGCACATCGCTCCGCCACAATGTGGGCTCCCTCCAGGACTCCATCATAATACATCTCGGGACGATGGTGCTCCTTGCACTCTGGCGGTCCCCCGGTCATCAGCGTCTTGGCATTCATCTTGGCCCAATGCATCTTCGCATGGGCAAACGCCATTCGCGCACCCTCAATGCACACTGACCGCTTTATGACGTCAAGTCACAGGCATGTACTTACAAGCCGCTTAACGAGTCCAAAGTAACTGTTAAGCAGGGGCTCGGCCGGCCACAGCCAGACTATAAGGTCCTTCATGGCCAGTTCGGCCGCCTTGTGCAGTTCGACTAACTGCTTTAGCTGGTCGCTCAAGGGTCACGGATGCTCTGGCCTAAGGTACTGGGACCAGAACAACTTCTCTGTTGAGCTCCCTTCTTTGGCTCGGTAGAACTCTGCAGCGTCCGCTATGCTGCGCGGCAAATCCGCAAATGCTCCTGGACGACTCCGAATTCGGGTAAGTAAAAAGAATGTTTCCTTCACATGCTTGCTTTGCATAACAAATGCATTACCCTCCGCAATCTTTTGGGCTTCCTATACTTACTAGAGGGCTCTCTGGGCTTCGGCTCGGGCGTCTTGTGCGCTCTGAAGGGCCTTGGCAAGCTCGGACTCTTTATTCTTTGAGTCATGCTCCAAGGATTCACACTTATTAACGGCATCCTGGAGCTTTTGCTGCACCTCGTCGACCCGGGCCTCATGCTTCTCGCATGCGGCGCGTTCCTTGGCCGCTTTGTCTTCGGCCTCGGCTAGCGCCTTCTTTAGGGTTGCCACCTCGGTTGTGGCCCCTACAACATTTCATAACGCTTTCGTCAGCGTGAACCAATTATCTCTAATAAGTATACAAACAAGGTATTATGTACCTTTGTTCTCCTCGAGCTGCTTCTTCGCGAGACCGAGCTCTCCTTCGGCTTGCTACAGGTCCCGCCTCAGTCCGGAGACCTCCCCAGTACGAGCGGCAGCAGCTAGTAGCAACGCCTGCTTATTCACACAAACATTTTCTCTTAGACTCTTGCGGATATCATTTGACCCTCTGTTTGGCTTTTCTTTCTGAACACCAAACAGAGTATCAGGGGCTACTGTCTATAATGTGATATTTTCTTACACTTTTGTTACTCACCTCAAAGCCTGTCAGGAGGCTGGCACAGGCTTCGGTCAATCCGTTTTTTGCGGACCAGACCTTCTCAATCACCGCACTCATAAGAGGGTAGTGTTCGTCATCAATGGAAGCGCCGTGAAGCGCTTCCAGCAAGTTATCTGATGCCTCTGGATGGACAGAGGTCATCGGCACAAGCGGCTCGCCCTCCTTGGCGAGGGGCTGCCTACCTGAGTTCGGAACAACAGGGTTCCAGAGCCGTGTTTGGCTGGGGGCCAAGTTCACTGCGGCCCCTGTTATTAGAGTCCATGGGGGTCTTCCCCCCCCATGTGTCTGGCAGCTGGGATCTCGCCTTGGGGCGTCTCTAAAACTATCTCCCCCTGGTCCGGCATCCTCTGGTACAACACTTCAGTGTCGTCTGTAGGCCTGGGGGAGGAGGCCGTCGGGAGTGACTTGTTGTTCATCGCCGACGGGTCCAGGGACTCCTCCGAAGAGGATACCTCGATGTGGGATTTGGCCGGACTACATATGCGTGTTCGGCATTATAAGAAGCAATAAAGCTAAAACACACTGAAAGTACTATGGAGTACGGATACTTACGACTTCGCCAGGGGCTTGTCCCTGGGCAACCACTCCTCATCGCTATAGGCGGCCGTGGTAGAGTGGTCCGGAAGGGATGTCCTTCCCTTATTAGGCGTTCTGGCCTCCCCCTGTGGGGCGGCCTTCCTCTTGTTCTCCCCCCGGTTGGGGGAGGAGGCATTTTCTCTTCCTCCTCCCCATCTTCGTGGGAGGAGTGCGTCTCGGTGTCCTCGGATGATGAGTCTGATACAACCTTGCGCCGGAGACCTTTCTTGGTCCCCGCGGCTATCTTCTTGGCCTTCTTCTCCAGCACCTCATAGGGCGTCGGAAACAACATCCTCGTTAGAAGCTCCGATTCAAGATCTTCCAGTAACGGAGTCAGGCAATCGATCTGCTCCGCTACTGCTACCCAATCCTGCAGAAACAGTGTAAAAGGCTTAGGATCCGCCTCTAGATGTGCTGATGAAAAGCATGTCTTGCGAAACACATAAACATACCGGATTGGCGGGGCGCTTGACACTGAGTCCGCGATCTTTGATTCGGGGTGGTGGTACCTCGTTCGTCTTGAACAACAATTTCCAGACGTCTTCGTGCATCGTGTCGAAGAGCTCTCGTTGTGTTTTGTGTTGGCCGTGTCAAAGTCCCACCGACTGCAAACCCGTCGTTGGCACGGAAGGATCCGACGAAAGAGCATAACTTGCACTATGTTGACGAGTTGATAATCTTGCTTATCATATTCCGGACACAGTTCTGAAGTCCGGACAGCTTTGCCGTGGATCCCGAGGCTAAGCCCTTCTCTTTCCACGAGGTGAGCCGCATGGGGACGCTGGATCGAAATTCGGGGTCCGCTGCCCAGTTGGCATTGCGCGGCTCGGTGATGTAGAACCACCCCGATTGCCACCCCTTTACGGTCTCCACGAAGGAGCCCTCGGGCCAAGTGACATTAGGCATCTTGCCCACCATGGTGCCCCCGCACTCCACTTGTTGGCCGCCCACCACCTTTGGCTTCACGTTGAAGGTCTTCAGCCATAGGCCAAAGTGGGGTGGGATACGGAGGAAAGCCTCGCACACGGCAATGAACACCGAGATGTTGAGGATGAAGTTGGGGGCCAGATCATGAAATTCGAGCCGTAGTAAAACATAAGCCCGCGGATGAATGGGTGGAGGGGAAATCCGGTTCTGCGGACGAAATGAGAGGGGAACACTACCCTCTCCTAAGGTTTCGGGGTGGGGATGATCTGCCCCTCGGCCGGAAGCGTGTGCGCAATGTTTGCGGACAGGTACCCGGCCTCCCGTAGCTTTGTTATGTCCTCCTCCATGACGGAAGAGGCCATCCACTTGCCTCCTGCTCCAGACATGCTTGAATGACTTTGCAGAGAAGGTCAGGGCTTGGGCGCTAGAGCTCGAGCGAGAGGGAATGGATGAGCAGAGGGAGAAGAAGGCGTGGGTGAAAAGGGCGAATCCTTATTTCTTTATAATGGCGGTAGAAACTGTGCGCCTCCCCACTTGCCCTGTAAACTCGCTTATTCCCCAAGCGCCGTATCGATGGCGCGGTTGGGTTACCCACACCCGTATTGATGAGAATCCTGTGATAAGGGGACACAATCTCTGCTTCGATAAGACGTGCCAATAAAACCGCCTCGCAAGACGTGCGGTAGCAGGTTGTGAAAAATGGTTCGCATAAAGACCAGGCCACGGTGTAGTATCGTGCTATGGAAAATTGTCAGCAGATTAGATTCATGAAAAATCATGCTCTCTACAGTGGTATGTGGAATTTGTTTTGTAGAGCCGGACATGATTCATGTGTTCAAAATCTACCTTGGAATATTCAGAGATGGAATCCGCCTTGCAATGCCGAAGGCAATCTATGCGGCAGACTCATTATCATTGAAGCCTGGTTCAGGGGCTACTGAGGGAGTCCTGGATTAGGGGGTCTTCGGACAGCCGGACTATATGCTTATGCCAGACTGTTGGCCTATGAAGATACAAGATTGAAGACTTCGTCCCGTGTCTGGGTGGGACTCTCCTTTGCGTGGAAGGCAAGCTTGGCGATTCGGATGTGTAGATCTCCTCCTTTGTAGTTGACTCTGTGTAACCCTAGCCCCTCCAATGTCTATATAAACCAGAGGGTTTAGTCCGTAGGACAAGGACAATCATAATTATAGGCTAGCTTCTAGGGTTTAGCCTCTACGATCTTGCTGTAGATCAACTCTTGTAATACTCATATCATCAAGATCAATCAAGCAGGAAGTAGGGTATTACCTCCATAGAGAGGGCCCGAACCTGGGTAAACATCATGTCCCCCGCCTCCTGTTACCATTAGCCTTAGAAGCATAGTTCGGGACCCTCTACCCGTGATCTGCCGGTTTTGACACCGACAGAAACCACAACTCAAATTCTCAAAGACCAAAACGTGTCAAAATCAACATAGGTGGTAGCGCTAAGCAGTGGTGGTGCTTGCGGAAAGCGGTGGTGGTATGCGGATAGAGGCGGTGGTATGCGTAAGTATGCATGGGCACCGGGGCAAAATTGGGCGAAAATAAGGCGGAAAACAGGGAGGGGATGGAGTTGCTGTTGACAGGGGCCGGATGTCCGATGGACACGTCCGGATGCCCAGGACGCCGGATGTCCAGTGGACTCGGCCGGATGTCCGGGCGCCTAGATCCATGGACGAACACGAAGAACTCCGCGGGGAAAGAGGGCAACTCTAGGCAAAATTTGGACGAATTTTTCGATGAAATTTGCTGGGAAGATGGGGAAAAGCTAGATCCACTCGTTGCAAAGCAGATCCGTGGATCAAATCCAACAAAACTTCATCACACCAACAAATCACAAAAAAAATCAGGCTATTTTTGGTGGGGATTTTCGGATTTAGGACGAAATCAACAAAATCAAGCTAGAAATAACGAGGCAGGGGCTCCAAAAATGTGATCAACATGGCTCATGATACCAAGATGTTGTAGGGAGGAACCCTAGGGGCCGATATTTCACGTTTGGAGAGGATCCCTACGAAGAACACGAAGAACACGAGGAGGGGAACGAGGGAAATAACGGGGAAAACACAAGGGAAACACTCAACCAACGAGAATAAGGTCACACATGTGCTAGATCATCGAAAAACAAAAGGGAGATACAAGATCCAAGTCCAACAAGGGACGATACAAAAGGTAACCGGTTCTTCTCCATGAGGAGGTCTTGATGATGGTCTTCTCCGCAAAGAAGGTCTTGAATCCAAGATGGATCTTCTCCGAAGAGGCCGCGGTCTCTCACGAGGAGTAGATCCGTATGGATGAGCGAGGCTCTATCTCACAAATGAGCTAAATCAATGGTAACCCTAAAACATAGGTGGAGAGGGAGTATATATAGTCTAGGGGGCGAAGGGATACATGGGTCACGGACCAGAGGAGCTGCACGCAGGCAGAGGGCGCCGGATGTCCAGGCGACGGGCCGGATGTCCGGGCCTTCAAGACGGGCCAGATGTCCGGGCTGGGCGGCCGGATGTCCGGGCTGGCCAAGGTCTTCCAAGTGCATTTGGTGATGGAGCACCGGATTTCCGGGAGAAGGGGACGGATGTTTGGCAGCTCGCGAGGGGCCAGATGTCCGGGCCTGGGGGCCGGATGTCCGGGCTGGCTTGGCCGATTTTGCAGGTTCGGTGACAGGGCGCCGGAAATCCGGGCTTCGGGCCGGATGTCCGGGCGGGGGCCGGATGTTTGGGCTGTGGCCGGATGTGTGGGGCCTGTAGATGCTTGGCGCTGGCTCCTTGTTACTGGTGATGCTTGCAGGGGCCGGATGTCCGGGGTCCTGGTCGGATGTCCGGGTCCTGGGAGTTGGACTTGACTCCTTCCGTTGGTTCTCCTCATCCGTGAACTTGGTGGCTTGTCGGACTTCACGAGCCTATTTGGGAGGGTCCTCTTGACACCTCATCATGCATAGCATATCAGACTTAGGTAGTATCCATGTCTCACGTGGATCATAAGTGATATCACTAAGGAAGGAAGTCACCTTGTTCTGGAGAGCTCTTGCTCGTGATCGTGTCATGGGTCCTCTTGGTGCTTGGTGAGGCAATGGTAGGTCCATGGGGATGACCGTAGGATGCTCCGCATCAGTCTCTCTCAAACAACCCTGGAACCAAATAACAAAGAGTCTCTTGTGTCCCCAACACACCCAATACGATGGTAAATTGTATAGGTGCACTAGTTCGGCGAAGAGATGGTGATACAAGTGCAATATGGATAGTAGATATAGGTTTTTGTAATCTGAAAATATAAAAACAGCAAAGTAGCAAGTAAAAAAAGTGAGCAAAAACAGTATTGAAATGCTTGAAAACAAGGCCTAGGGTTCATACTTTCACTAGTGGAAAGTCTCTCAACAATGATAACATAATTAAATCATATGGCAATCCCTCAATGCACAACAAAGAGTCACTCCAAAGTTGCCACCGCAGAGAATATAAGATGAAATTGCTTGTAGGGTATGAAACCACCTCAGAGTTATTATTTCTAATCAATCTTTTGAGCTATTCCTGTAAGTTTTACAAACAGCCCTAGAGTTCATGCTAAAATAACACCATATGATACCCATCAATCAACCCTAATGCCACCTAGATACTCCAATGTCACCACAAGTTTCCATGGGTCAACTATAAGATATGCATCAAACATCTTTAGATTCATAATATTCAATCCAACACAAAGAACCTCAAAGAGTGCGCCAAGATTTCTACCAGAGAAACAAGGATGAAAACATGCATCAACCCCTATGCATAGATTACCCTAATGTCACCTCAGAAATCTGCGAGTTGAGTGCCAAGACATACATCAATTGAATCAATAGAACACCCCATTGTTACCACGGGTATACCACGCAAGACATACATCAAGTGTTCTCAAATCCATAAAAGTATTCAATTTGATAATAGTGAAACCTCAAAGGTAAAACTAATTCATCACAAGAAGATAGAGAGGGAGAAACACCATATGGTCCAACTATAGTAACAAAGCTCGTGGTACATCAAGATCGTGCCAAATCAAGAACACGAGAGAGAGAGAGAGAGAGAGAGATCAAACACATAGCTACTGGTACATACCCTCATCCCCAAGGGTGAACTACTCCCTCCTCGTTATGGAGACCGCCCGGATGATAAAGATGGCCTCCGGTGATGATTTCCCCCTCCAGCAGGGTGCCGGAACAGGCTCTTGATTGGTTTTTCATGGCTACAGAGGCTTGCGACAGCGAAGCTTCTAATCTAGGGTTCTTTTCGAGGGTTTCCGTATTTATAAGAATGTTTGGCGTTGGAAACAAGTCAAGGGGGTACTCGAGGGGCCCACAAGCCCTCAGGGCATGCACCCCCAGGGCGCGCCCTAGAGGATTGTGGCCGCCTCAGGACTCTTATGGCCCAGCTCCGGTGCTTCGGGGGTCTCTTTTGGTCCATAAAAAATCTTCGTAAATTTTCAGCCCATTCCGAACTTTTATTTCTGCACAAAAAATGACACCAAGGTAGTTATGCTAGAAACAACGTCAGTCCGGGTTAGTTCTAATAAAATCATACTAAAACCATATAAAATTGTTGCACACATGGCATGAATACTTCATAAATTATAGATACGTTGGATATGTATCACGCTCGGCTCACGTCCCTCCGAGCATGCTCTCCCAGAGGTTGGGGTCAGCGCACAATCACGTTGGGGGCCATATGCACACGGTTGTGTTGCACACGTCACTACGATGTAGTTACGTGTGACACGATGGAGTTATGCGCTGCAAAAACTGCCATCCGGGCGTGCCGATATTCTAGGTCATCCGACTTCCCAATTAATTCCCGCGATCATTATAACCTTAGTCTCTTCAACCTTTCGATCATGCCCCACAACACAACAAGCACACCCACGATGACACTGATATGTCCATTTTGCATCATGCTTTTATATCAATATTTATTGCATTATGGGCTGTTATTACACATTATGTCACAATACTTATGCCTTTTCTCTCTTATTTTATAAGGTTTACACGAAGAGGGAGAATGCGGGCAGCTGGAATTCTGGGCTCGAAAAGGAGCAAATATTAGAGACCTATTCTGCACAACTCCACAAGTCCTGAAACTCCACGAAAGTCAGTTTTGGAATATATTAAAAATATTGGGCAAAGAAAGCACCAGAGGGGGGCCACCCGGCAGCCACGAGGGTGGAGGGCGCGTCCTACCCCCTGGGCACGCCTCCCTGACTCGTGGGCCACCAGGCAGGCCCCCAATACCCATCTTCTGCTATATGGTGTCTTTTTCCCTGGAAACAAATTCATAAGGAAGCTTGCGGGATGAAGTGCCGCCGCCTCGAGGCGAAACCTTGGCGGAACCAATCTAGGGCTCCGGTGGAGCTGTTCTGCCGGGGAAACATCTCTCCGGGAGGGGGAAATCATCGCCGTCGTCATCACCATCGATCCTCTCATCGAGAGGGGGTCAATCTCCATCAACATCTTCACTAGCACCATCTCCTCTCAAACCCTAGTTCATCTCTTGTATCCGATCTTTGTCTCAAAACCTCAGATCCTTTATGTTGCTAGTAGTGTTGCTTACTCCTTGTAGTTGATGCTAGTTGGTTTATTTGGTGGAAGATCGTATCTTCAGATCCTTTATGCATATTAATACCCCTCTAATTATGAACATGAATATGATTTGTAAGTAGTTACATTTTTTTCCTGAGGACATGGGAGAAGTCTTGTTATAAGTAGTCATGCGAATTTGGTATTCGTTCGATATTTTGATGAGATGTATGTTGTCTCTCCTCTAGTGGTGTTATGTGAACGTCGACTACATGACACTTCACCATTGTTTGGGCCTAGGGGAAGATATTGGGAAGTAATAAGTAGATGATGGGTTGCTAGAGTGACAGAAGCTTAAACCCTAGTTTATGCGGTGCTTCGTAAGGGGCTGATTTGGATCCATATGTTTCATGCTATGGTTAGGTTTACCTTAATTCTTATTTCATAGTTGCGGATGCTTGCGAGAAGGGTTAATCATCAGTGGGATGCTTGTCCAAGGAAGGGCAGTACACAAGCACCGGTTCACCCACATATCAACTTATCAAAGTAACGAACGCGAATCATATGAGCATGATGAAAACTAGCTTGACGATAATTCCCATGTGTCCTCGGGAGCGCTTTGCGTTATATAAGAGTTTGTCCAAGCTTGTCCTTTGCTACAAAAAGGATTGGGCCATATTGCTGCACTTTAGTTAGTTTTGTTACTTGTTACCCATTACGAATTATCTTATCACAAAACTATCTGTTACTGATAATTTCAGTGCTTGCAGAGAATACCTTACTGAAAACTGCTTGTCATTTCCTTCTACTCCTCGTTGGGTTCGACACTCTTACTTATCGAAAGGACTACAATATATCCCCCATACTTGTGGGTCATCAAGACTCTTTTCTGGCGCCGTTGCAGGGGAGTGAAGCGCCTTTGGTAGGTGGAATTTGGTAAGGAAAAATTTATATAGTGTGCTGAAATTTACTATCACTTTTTCCTATGGAAAATAATCCTTTGAGGGGCTTGTTCGGGGTATCTTCACCCTGACTAGAAGATCAAAGAGTTGCTCCTCAACCTACTAAAAATATTTACTTTGAAATTCCTTCGGGTATGATAGAGAAACTGCTAGCTAATCCCTATACAAGATATGGAACCTTACATCCCGATATGCACCTAATCTATGTGGATGAAGTTTGTGGATTATTTAAGCTTGCAGGTATGCCCGAGGATGTAATCAAGAAGAAGGTCTTCCCTTTATCTTTGAAGGGAAAGACATTGACATGGTTTAGGCTATGTGATGATATTGGATCATGGAACTACAACCGATTTAAATTGGAATTTCATCAGAAGTTTTCTCCTATGCATCTGGTTCATCTGATCGTAATTATATATATATAATTTTTGGCCTCGTGAAGGAGAAAGTATCGCTCAATCTTGGGGGAGGCTTAAGTTAATGTTATATTCATGCCCCAATCATGAGCTCTCAAGAGAAATTATTATTCAAAATTTGTATGCTCAGCTTTCTCTCAGTAATTGATCCATGCTCGATAGTTCTTGTAGTGGTTCTTTTATGATGAATACTATTGAATTCAGATGGGATTTATTGGAAAAAATTAAATGCAACTCTGAAGATTGGGAACTCGACGAAGGTGAGGAGTGAGGTATAACACCTAAGTTTGATTGTGTTAAATCTTTTATGGATACCGATGCTTTTCGTGAATTTAGCACTAAATATGGACTTGACTCTGAGATAGTAGCTTCTTTCTATGAATCATTTGCTACTCATGTTGATCTCCCTAAGAAGAAGTGGTTTAAATATCATCCTCCCATTGAATTATAAGTAGTAGAACCTATTAAAGTTGAAGAAAATACTATCACTTATAATGTTGATCCTATTGTTCCTACTACTTATATTGAGAAACCACCTTTTCCTGTTAGAATAAAGGATCATGCTAGAGCTTCAACTGTGGTTCGTAAAAGTAATGCTAGAACACCTACACCCCCTGAGCAAATTAAAGTTGAACCTAGTATTGCTATGGTTAAAGATCTCTTGGTCGATAATATTGATGGGCATGTTATTTACTTCTGTGATGAAGCTGCTAGAATTGCTAGACCCGACACTAAAAATAAACATAGACCTGTAGTTGGCATGCCTGTTGTTTCAGTTAAAATAGTAGATCATTGTTATCATGGCTTATGTGATATGGGTGCGAGTGTGAGTGCAATACCTTATACTTTATATAAAGAAATTATGCATGATATTGCACCTGCTGAAATAGAAGATATTGATGTTACTATTAAGCTTGCCAATAGAGATACTATTTCACGAATTAGGATTGTTAGAGATGTTGAAGTCTTGTGTGGGAAAGTTGAATACCCTACTGATTTTCTTGTTCTTGCTTCCCCACAAGATGACTTTTGTCCCATTATATTTGGTAGACCCTTCTTGAATACTGTCAATGCTAGGATAGATTGCGAAAAAGATACTGTCACTATTGGTTTAGGGGATATGTCTCATGACTTTAATTTTGCTAAATTTCATAGACAACCCCATGATAAAGAATTGCCTAGTAAAGATAAAATTATTGGTCTTGCTTCTATTGTCGTGCCTCCTAATGATCCTTTAGAACAATATTTGCTAGACCATGAAAATGATATGTTTTTGAATTAAAGAAGGGAAATAGATGAAGTATTCTTAAAACAAAGACCTATTTTTAAACACAACTTGCCTGTTGAAATCCTAGGGGATCCTCCTCCACCCAAGGGAGATCCCGTGTTTGAGCTTAAACAATTACCTGATACTCTTAAATATGCTTATCTTTATGAAAATAAGATATATCCTGTTATTATTAGTGCTAACCTTTCAGAGCATGAAGAAGAGAAATTATTGAAAACTCTGAAGAAGCACCGTGCTGCTATTGGATATACTCTTGATGATCTTAAGGGCATTAGTCCCACTCTATGCCAACACAAAATAAAGCTGGAGAAAGATGCTAAACCAGTTGTTGATCATCAACGACGGTTAAATCCTATGATGAAAGAAGTGGCAAGAAATGAAATATTAAAGCTTCGAGAGGCATGTATAATTTGTCATGTTGCTCATAGTCAGTGGGTAAGTCCTGTCCATTGTGTCCCTAAGAAGGGGGGTATTACTGTTGTTCCTAATGATAAAGATGAATTGATCCCACAAAGAATTGTTACAGGTTATTGTCGGTGTCAAAACTGGCGGATCTCGGGTAGGGGGTCCCGAACTGTGCGTCTAAGGCTAATGGTAACAGGAGGCGGGGGACACAATGTTTACCCAGGTTCGGGCCCTCTCTCTGGAGGTAATACCCTACTTCCTGCTTGATTGATCTTGATGAATATGAGTATTACAAGAGTTGATCTACCACGAGATCGTAATGGCTAAACCCTAGAAGCTAGCCTATGAGGTTATGATTGTTGTGGCTAAACCCTAGAAGTCTAAACCCTCCGGTTTATATAGACACCGGGGGGACTAGGGTTGTACAAAGTCGGTTACAGAGAAAGGAATCTCCATATCCGAATCGCCAAGCTTGCCTTCCACGCAAAGGAGAGTCCCGTCTAGACACGACACGAAATCTTCTATCTTGTATCTTCATAGTCCAACAGTCCGGGCAAAGTATATAGTCCGGCTGTCCGAGGACCCCTTAGTCCAGGACTCCCTCAGTAGCACCTGAACCAGGCATCAATGATGATGAGTCCGGCGTGCAGATTGTCTTCGACATTGCAAGGCAAGTTCCTTCTCCAAATACTCCAACACAACCTTCCGAACATAGAAAAAGTGTCCGGCTCTACAAAACAAGTACCACACACAATCGTAGAGAGCATACTATTTAACGAGTCCAATCCGCTAACAACTTTTAGTAGCGTGACATCACGCCACTGCCTGGTCACTATTCGAACCGTTTTTTAGCTTGCTGCTCCATATTTCGAGGTGCGTCTTCATTGGCACGTCTTGTCGAAGTAGAGATCGTGTCCCCTTATCACGAGATTCTCATCAATACGGGCATGGGTAACCCAACCATGTCATCTGCACGACACTTGGGGAATAGGCGGATTTTAAGGTGAGCAGGGAGGCGCATAACTTTTACAGCCTTTATAAGGGGATAAGGATTCACCTTTTCATGCCCACGCCTTCTCCTTCCTCTGCCCATCCATTCTCGAGCTCCAGCGCCCAAGCTCTTGCCTTCTCCACCGAAGAAAGCACTCCAATCATGTCCGGATTCGGAGCTGGAGGCAAGTGGATGGCCTCCTCCATCATGAAGAAGGACATCAAGGGGCTCCGGGAGGCCGGGTACCTGGCCAAGGACATCGCCCATAGACTTCCAGCCAAGGGACAGATCATCCCAACCCCAGAGCCCTAGGAAAGGGTGGTATTTCTTACTCACTTCTTCCCTGGGCTGGGATTCCCCCTCCACCCATTTGTTCGCGGACTGATGTTTTACTACGGGCTAGACTTCCATGACTTGTCCCCTAACTCTATCCTGAATACCTCGGCATTTATTGTCGTGATCGAGGCCTTCCTCCGCATCCCACCTCACTTTGGCCTATGGCTGGAGACCTTCAATGTGAAGCCAAAGGTGGTGAGCGGCCAACAAGCAGAGTGCGCAGGTGCTACGGTGGGCAAGATGCCCAATGTCACCTGGCCCAAAGGCTCCTTTGTGGAGACTGTAAAGGGGTGGCAATCGGGGTGGTTCTACATCACCGAGCCGCGCGGCACCAACGGGGCGGCGACTCCCGAATTCTTATTTGGAGTCCCGATGCGGCTCACCTCCTAGCAAGGGAAGGGCCTGGCCCGGGGCTCTTCGGACGAGCTGACAGGGCTCCAGACGTGCATCTAGAAGAAGATAAACAAGAGAATCAAGCTTGTCAATGTGATACAGGTTATGCTCATTCGCCGGATCCTTTCGTGCCAACGCCTGATTTGCAACTTATGGGAGTTCGATCCGGCCAAGCACCAGAAGCTACTAGAGCTCTTCGGCACGATGCAGGGAGGCATCTGGAAGGTGATCTTCAAGGCCGGCGAGACACCACCGCCCATGACCGAGGATCGTGGGCTTAGCTCAAAATGCCAGGCCAATCCGATAAGTTCTTTCATGTTTTCAAGGTATACACTATACTGGCATATTTGAGGAAGGAATCTAATCTTCCCTACTAAATTTTTCAGGCCTGGATAGAGATAGCGGAGTGGTTTAACTGTTCGGCTCTGCTGCCCGAAGACCTAGAAGCCCCGCTTCTGACAAAGATGCTATTTCTGGTGCCTTACGAGGTGCCAGAAAAGAAGGCCAAGAAGAAGGCCAAGGGGACCAGAGATGGTCTCCATCGCAAGGGTGCTTCAGACGCAATGTCCGAAGACATCGAGGATCGCTCCTCCATCGCTGAAGACGACGAGGAAGAGGAGGAGGAAGAAGAAATATGTCCCCCCTGTAGGGGGGAGAAAGAAGAGGGCGGCCCCCACACATGGGGAGGCCAAGGCGCCCAAGAAGGGAACCCCCCCCTTTCGAACAACTCCGCGGAAGCCACCGATAGCGGCGCGGAGTGGGAGCCCAGGGTCAAGCCCCTGGCCAAATCGTAAGTATCCAGACTCAGTTGTATTTCCGGCCTTCATACTTTTATTATTTTTAACGTGCTGGATTATGCACCTGCAGTCTGGCCCAGTCCAACATCGAGCTATCCTCCTCATCGGAGGGGTCGCTGGACCCGTCGGCAATGGACAGTGTGTCCCTTCCAACAGCCTCCTCACCCAAGGCCGCAGGCAACACCGAGGTGTTGTCTCGAGGGATCCCAGGCCAGGGGGAGGCTCAAGAGGCCATCCCGGTGGTGCCGGAGGGTGAGACCACGGCTGCCGAACACATGGGGGAGTCAACCCCTATGGGCACCGACGACGGGGGCCGTATCCAATTCGGCCCTCAACCGAATACAACTCCGGAGGTCCATGTGGCTCCAGACTTCGGCATGCCACCTCTTTCGAAAGAGGGGGGTGAGCCAACTCCACTGGTGACCTTTGTCCATCCAGAGGCACCGGGTAGATTGCTGGAAGCGCTGCGAGGCGCTTCCATTGTTGAAGAACACCGTACTCTTATGAGTACGGTGATTGAGAAGGTCCATTCCACCAAAAGCGGACTGACCGAAGCCTGCACTAGCCTTCTAACAGGCTTTGAGGTAAGCAACGTAATTAGAAAGAGAATGTCAGAGTATAGACAGTAGCCCCTGATGCTCTGTCGGTGTTCGGAAAGAAAAAGTTGAACAGAGGATCAAATAATTTTCGCATGAGTCTAATCTGATATGTCTATGTGAATGAGCAGGCTTCCCTGCTGGCTGCGACTGCTCATACTGCGGAAGTCTCCGGACTGAAGCAGAATCCTGAGCGGGCCGCGGAGGAGCTCGGCCACGTGAAGAAGCAGCTAGAGGAGAACAAAGGTATGTATTTATCCTTGTCTAAATTTAGGTATAATGAATGAATTGTTCTGACCGAAGTGTCAAAATATTTGTTAGTGGCGACGACTGAGGCAGAGGCTCTCACGTGGTTGATACGTCTCCAACGTATCTATAATTTATGAAGCATTCATGCTATTTTATTATTTGTTTTGAACGATTATGGGCTTTATTATACACTTTTATATTACTTTTGGGACTAACCTATTAACCGTAGGCCCAACCTATATTGCTGTTTTATTGCCTGTTTCAGTATTTCGAAGAAAAGGAATATCAAACGGAGTCCAAACGGAATGAAACCTTCGGCAAAGTTATTTTTGGAACAGAACCAATCCCAGGAACTTGGAATGCACGTCAGAAGATCCTCGAGGAGGCCACGAGATAGGGGGGCGCGCCCACCCCCCTGGGCGCGCCCTACCCTCTCGTGGGCCCCTCGAGGCTCCCCCGACCGACTTCTTTCGCCTATATATTCCCTCGTACCCTAAAAACATCGAATATCAAGATAGATCAGTAGTTCCGCCACCGCAAGCCTCTGTAGCCAACAGAAACCTCTCGGGAGCCCTTCCCGGCACCCTGCCGGAGGGGGATCCTTCATCGGTGGCCATCTTCATCATCTCGGTGCTATCCATGATGAGGAGGGAGTACTTCACCCTCGAGGCTGAGGGTATGTACCAGTAGCTATGTGTTTGATCTCTCTCTCTCTCTCGTGCTCTCTCTCGTGTTCCCTCTATGGCATGATCTTGATGTATCCCGAGCTTTGCTATTGTAGTTGGATCTTATGATGTTTCTCCCCCTCTACTCTCTTGTGATGAATTGAGTTTTCCCTTTGAAGTTATCTTATCGGATTGAGTCTTTTAAGAGAACACTTGATGTATGTCTTGCCGTGCTTATCTGTGGTGACAATGGGATATCATGTGCCACTTGATGTATATTTTGGTGACCAACTTGCGGGTTCCGCCCATGAACCTATGCATAAGGGTTGGCACACGTTCTTGACTCTCCGGTAGAAACTTTGGGGCACTCTTTGAAGTACTTTGTGTTGGTTGAATAGATGAATCTGAGATTGTGTGATGCATATCGTATAATCATGCCCACGGATACTTGAGGTGACAATGGAGTATCTAGGTGACATTAGGGTTTTGGTTGATTTGTGTCTTAAGGTGTTATTCTAGTACGAACTCTTGAATAGATTGATCCGAAAGAATAACTTTGAGGTGGTTTCTTACCCTACCATAATCTCTTCGTTTGTTCTCTGCTATTAGTGGCTTCGGAGTGACTCTTTGTTGCATGTTGAGGGATTGTTATATGATCTATCTATGTTATTATTGTTGAGAGAACTTGCACTAGTGAAAGTATGAACCCTATGCCTTGTTTCCTAGCATTGCAATACCGTTTGTGCTCACTTTTATCATTAGTTGCCTTGCTTTTTTTTAATTTCAGATTACAAATACTCATATCTACCATCCATATTGCACTTGTATCACCATCTCTTCGCCGAACTAGTGCACCTATACAATTTACCATTGTATTGGGTGTGTTGGGGACACAAGAGACTCTTTGTTATTTGGTTGCAGGGTTGTTTGAGAGAGACCATCTTCATCCTATGCCTCCCACGGATTGATAAACCTTAGGTCATCCACTTGAGGGAAATTTGCTAGTGTCCTACAAACCTCTGCACTTGGAGGCCCAACAACGTCTACAAGAAGAAGGTTGTGTAGTAGACATCAATGGTCGCTGGACGAGGCCAAGGACAGGGCGGCTAAGGAAAAGGCCGCGCATGAAAAGCACGAGGCTCGGATTAGTGAGGTCCAGCAAGAGCTCCAGGACGCCATCAAAAAGTACAAGTCCTTGGAGCGTGATTTTATGGATCGAGAATCTGAACTTGCGAAGGCCCGTCGGAGCGCACAAGATGCCCGAGCCAAAGCCCTGAGCGCCCTCCAGGAAAACCAGGTGGACAAGAAACTCACAGCGGGTAAGGATTCTATAATGCAGAGCAAATATGTGAAGGAAAGGTTCCTTTTACTGACCCGGATTTGGAGTTCTCGAGGGGTGTTTACGGATCTGCCACGCAGCATATCTAGATGATGCCGAATTCTATCGAACAGAAGAGGGGAGCTCTACGGAGAAGCTATTCTGGTCTCAATACTTTGGACCGGAACATCCGGTGCCCTTTAACGACCAGCTGAAACAGCTGGTCGAGCTGCATAAGGCGGCCGAACTGGCCATGAAGGACTTAATAGTCCGGCTATGGCCTGCCGAGCCCATGCCCAACAGCTACTTCGGACTCGTGAAGAGGCTTGTGAGTGCCTACCCATGACTTGAAGCCATCAAGCGGTCGGTCTATACTGAAGGCGCGCGGATGGCCTTTGCCCGTGCTAAGATGCATTGGGCGAAGATGGACGCCACAAAGATGATGACCAAGGGGCCGCCTGAGGGCAAGGAGCACCGCCAACCCGAACTGTATTTTGACAGTGTTCTGGAGGGATTCTGCCTTGTGGCGGAGCAATGTGCCAAGGATATCATTTTCCCATGAAAACATTTATTTTGTCCTATCCTGTAATATGAAACAAGATCTTTATGTAATATAATGCTTGTTTATTTAAAAGTTTACCTCATGTGCAGCTGTTTATGAAATCTGAGAGTTGGCCAGTCGTGGGCTTCTGCCCCCACGTAGATAATGCGGGGGTGTTCGGGATAAATCTAAACACTCTGTACTACAAGTTTTGGTCCTTAAAGGAGGTGTTTAGCACAACAAACAAGGCAATCAGACTATACGGCTTTATTACCCTCACTTAGCCATAGGAGTTCGACAATTTTAAATATGGGCGTAGCCCCTAGTGTTTGGAAGTCCGGACTTGGGGCACTATACACGCCTGATCGGATAGAAACCGATCCCTTGCATAATGCGGAAAAAATCTCTAAGGATTTGAAACCTCTCGAACAGCTGACCAGCTCTCGCCAAATCATGGCAGTTAGTTTTTGGCTTTCTCTACCGAGGTGCTCGTCTGGAAAAACCAGGACACAATCACAGTAGGTCTCCCTTCACTACTCTAGCCGATATAGCGGAACATAAGGTAGTAAGCACAGAAGCCGGGCAACCCAACTATTGACCCAAGACATGATTCGGAGCCGATGCATATAATGCTATAAGTTCGAGGTGCCGAACTGTAGTATAGAAGTGTTCGATCTTTATTGCCGTGTTATGGGGTATAATGAAGCCCCTGGCAAATTAAGGTGTACCAGGATGTACGGGTGCAATTGGTAAAAAATGCAAAAATCAGGAAACAATCAAGTAATAAGCTGATTCCGCAAATATTGAGCCACGAACAATTTCCCATTGTAATTTGATTAATACGTCAAGGCGTATTTGTACAAGTAATGCGATAAGCAAATACGCTTATTTGACATGCCATGACCAAGGGCGTGCTGCGTGTGGGTATTTAAAACAGGTATAACGATCATTAGCAGAGACCACCTGGGTATTCCCTTGTATGTCGAAGCCCCTTGCCTTCTTGGTGTATCCGTCCCGTGATAGGTCCGATGATCAGGTTATCAGAAAAACCTCGAAAAGAGAAGAACATGAAATGAGAAAGAAAAAGTGAAGATGTGCGGGTCCAGGGGCGGTTGAGCCGCATTGTGGACCATGGTCTAGCTGTGCCTCCGTCCATGCCCATGGTATTTTGAGTGCGTAGTTATGTACGCGCGGCACAAATGTCATCGCTTTATTGGGACTAGGACGGAGGCTGGATTGCTATTCAAGCTCTGGACGAGCTGGACTGTCCTCCTGCAGAGTAGCTCAGACTCTCTTGACGGTGTCCGGGGGCTTTACTGCCAAATTGAAGTTCTGCCTGAAAAGGTTGCTCTGTACTTCTGCTGCAAGGGTCGCGGTGTGCTCCTCGGTACGGAGGGAGTGTTCCGTGTTTCCGTTTACTGTTATAACACTGCGTGGTCCGGGCATCTTGAGCTTGAGGTATACATAGTGTGGCACCGCATTGAAGTGGGCAAATGCGGTTTGTCCGAGCAGCGCATGATAGCCACTACCGAAGGGGACGATATCGAAGATTAACTCTTCGCTTTAGGAATTATCCGGGGATCCGAAGACCACTTCTAGTGTGATTGAGCCTGTACAGCAGGCCTCTAAACCTGGTATAACACCTTTAAAGGTGGTTTTTGTGGGCTTGATCCTTGAGGGATCGATACCCATTTTGCACACTGTATCCTAATAGAGCAGGTTCAGGCTGCTGCCACCATCCATGAGGACTCGCGTAAGGTGGAATCCATCAATAATTGGGTCAAGGATCAGTGCGGCTGAACTGCCATGACGGATACTAGTCGGATGGTCCCTGCAATCGAAGGTGATCGAACAGGACGACCATGGGTTGTACTTCGGGGCGACTGGCTCCATCGCATAGACGTCCCTCAGTGCATGCTTGCGCTCTCTCTTGGGGATATGGGTGGCGTGTATCATGTTCACCGTTTTGACTTGGGGGAAATTTCTTGTGTCCCCCTGTGTTCGGTGGTCGGGTTCCTCGTCATCATCATCGCTTTGCGACCCTTTCTCCTTATTCTCGGCATTTAACTTGCCGGCCTGTTTGAAGACCCAACATTCCCTGTTGGTATGGTTGGCTGGTTTATCAGGAGTGCCATGAATTTGGCATGGTCGATCTAGTATGCTGTCCAGACTGGACGGGCCCCGATTATTTCTCTTGAATGGCTTCTTCCGGTGACCGGACTTAGAGCCACTGAATCCGGCATTGACCGCTGTGCCGTCGGTTTTATCACTGTTGTTTCGACGCTTATGCCTATTGCGCCGGGGCTTGCCGTTGCTGTTTCTAGCTTCAGAAGTGCCAGGTTCGCTTGTATTGTTGTTGCTACGGGCTAGCCAGTTGTCTTCGCCCGCACAGAAATGGGTCATGAGTGCCGTAACGGCTGATATGGACTTTGGTTTTTCCTGGCCGAGGTGTCTGGCAGCTATTCGTCATGGATGCTGTGCTTGAAGGCCGCTAGGGCTTCGGCGTCTGGACAATCGAGAATCTAGTTCTTTTTAGTTAAGAACCGAGTCCAGAATTTCCTGGCGAACTCTCCGGGCTGTTGGATTATGTGACTTAAGTCATCGGCATCCGAAGGTCGGACATATGTGCCTTGGAAGTTGTCGAGGAAAGCGTCCTCCAAGTCCTCCCAGCTGCTGATGGAGTTTACGGGCAAACTGTTCAACCAGTACCTAGCTGGTTCCTTGAGCTTGAGCGGGAGGTATTTGATGGCGTGAAGATCATCCCCGCGGGCCATATGAATATGGAGGAGAAAGTCTTCAATCCATACCGCGGGGTCTGTTGTGCCAAAAAATGATTCGATGATCACGAGTTTAAACCCTTCTGGGAAATCGTGTCCCATTACTTCATCAGTGAAGCAAAGGGGGTGTGCGGCACCTCTATATCGGGCCAAGTCGTGATGTAGCTCGGATGGAGTTCGTTTGTGGTTTTCGGCCCGGACGTGATTATGTTCGTCACGTTTAGCCGGATGGCCGTCATCGCGCATCGGGGCACGCCCCCGTTATCCATAGATTGATCTTGTCTGGCTTGCTCTGTTTTCCAAATCGCGCAGCGGGTCATGTGTATATCCCCGAGTTGTTGTATTTCTGTTTGTTCGGCGAGGCAGTGCGGGATGGTGTTTGGCTAGAGGTGCCGCTCTGTCCCGGCCACGTGGTGGTCGGTCAGCCGCATCGTACCTTGGCAGGACGGGCTCCAGCGCCTTGTCATCAAACTGTGGTAACATTTTGCACTTCGGGTAGCTTTTGGTTGGGTGCTCGAGGCCATATTCCTCGGCTGCCAGAACATCAGTCCATCTTTCATTGAGCAGATCTTGATTAGCTTGAAGTTGCTGCTGCTTCTTTTTCAGGCTTCTTGCAGTGGCAATTAGCTGACGCTTAAAGCGTTCCTGTTCGGCGGGCTCCTCAGGCACGATGAAATCTTCGTCGTCGAGGCTCACCTTGTCCTCGGAGAGTAGAAGGTAGTTGCTATCCTCCGAGTCTTTGTTCATGGCCTGTTCGCCAGGGCTGGCTCGCCCATCCTCCCGTTCCTCCTGCTCAGAGGTTCGCTCAACGGGGTCTTCATTGCTTTCGGCATCATCCAGACTGTTATTTTCTCCCATGACGGTATTGTTTTTTTACTATGGCATGGCTTAGAGCGGCGCCGCTGACATCGGCACTTTGGCTGTGTCTCAGGAGGTTTATCATCGACTGGATTTTCATTGTTGCCGTGGTTTTCTTTGGGTGTATCCACCATGTATATGTCGTATGAGGACGTGGCTGTCCAATGCCCTATATGCGGAGGTTCCTGCTCCTCTCCAGCATTGTCGTCCATACCGTCGATGTCTTCAGAATCGTAGTCAAGCATGTCGGTTAAGTCATCAAGAGTGGCTATGAAGTGGGTGGTGGGTGGGGCACAAAGTTCTTTGTCGTCCGCTTCCCACTCGAGCCGGACATAGTACGGCCGAGAATCTCCTGACAAGGAGAGGGATTTTAATGAGCTTAACACGTCACCAAAGGGCGAGTGCTAGAAGATGTCCGCGGAGCTAAACTCCAAGACCGGCGTCCAATCAGGTTCGATGGGAACGGATGCACGCGGTCCGGAACACATGGCCGGAGACGAGTCCGAGGTTCCGGTGACACAAGCCTAGCTCAATGTTGGGTATGTGTGCTGCTCGAGCGCCGCTGAGTCTGCAGCCTCCGCAGCGGGGTTAAGCTTCCCATCTTCGGATGATGCAGTCCACTCTGGCTCTAGGGCCAGGGCGGTCATAGGCACTATCTCCTGCATGTGGCCCGATGACAGATCGAGGTCTATTCATCGTGGTAGCCAGGAACAGCCGTCATTGGCTCGAATCCGTCGAACATCAAGTCTCCACGGATATCGGCCACAAAATTTAGGCTTCCGAATCTGACCTGATGGCCAGGGCCGTAGCTATCGATCTGCTCTAGATGGGCCGCAGTGCGAAGCCGACGAATACGAAGATCTGTCTGGGGAGAAAGATCTCCCCCTGGACTGCGTTGTTGTAGATGATTGATGGAGCCATCAAGACTTCTGATGACGATGCAGTGTAACTCTTAATGAAAGCACCAATGTCGGTGTCAAAACCTATGGATCTCTGTTAGGGGGTCCCGAACTGTGCGTCTAAGGCTAATGGTAATAGGAGGCGGGGGACACCATGTTTACCTAGGTTTGGGCCCTCTCTATGGAGGTAATACCCTACTTCCTGCTTGATTGATCTTGATGAATATGAGTATTACAAGAGTTGATCTACGACGAGATCGTAATGACTAAACCATAGAAGCTAGCCTGTGAGGTTATCATTGTTGTGGCTAAACCCTAGAAGTCTAAACCCTCCGGTTTATATAGACACCGAGGGGGCTAGGGTTGTACAAATTCGGTTACAGAGAAAGGAATCTACATATCCGAATTGCCAAGCTTGCCTTCCATGCAAAGGAGAGTCCCATCCGGACACGGGATGAAGTCTTCTATCTTGTATCTTCATAGTCCAACAGTCCGGCCAAAGTATATAGTCCGGCCGTCCGAGGACCCCTTAGTCCAGGACCCCCTCAGTTATAGAATGGTAATTGATTTCCGCAAATTAAATAAAGCTACTAGAAAAGATCATTACCCTCTACTTTTTATTGATCAAATGCTAGAAAGATTATCCAAACATACACATTTTTTCTTTCGAGATGGTTATTCTGGTTTCTCTCAAATACCTGTGTCAAAAGAGGATCAGGAAAATACCACTTTTACTTGCCCTTTTGGTACCTTTGCTTATAGATGTATTCCTTTTGGTTTATGTAATGCACATGCTACCTTTCAAAGATGTATGACTGCTATATTCTCTGACTTCTGTGAAAAGATTGTTGAGGTTTTCATGGATGATTTCTCCATGTATGGAACTTCTTTTGATGATTGCTTAAGCAACCTTGATCGAGTTTTGCAGAGTTGTGAAGAAACTCATCTTGTCTTGAATTGGGAGAAGTGCCACTTTATGGTTAATGAAGGTATTGTCCTGGGGCATAAAATTTCTAAAAGAGGTATTGAAGTTGATAAAGCTAAAGTTGATACTATCGAAAAGATGTCGTGTCCTAAGGACATCAAAGGTATAAGAAGTTTCCTTGGTCATGCCGATTCTTATAGGTGGTTCATTAAAAAATTCTCTAAAACTTCTAGGCCTCTCACTAGTATCTTACAAAAAGATGTTCCTTTTGTCTTTGATGATGATTGTGTAGAAGCATTTGAAATACTTAAGAAAGCCTTGATTTCTGCACCTATTATCCAGCCACCTGATTGGAATTTACCCTTTGAAATCATGTGTGATGCTAGTGATTATGTTGTAGGTGTTGTTCTAGGACAAAGAGTTGATAAGAAATTAAATGTTATCCAATATGCTAGTAAAACTCTAGACAGTCCCAAGAGAAATTATGCTACTACTGAAAAAGAATTTTTAGGAGTTGTATTTGCTTGTGATAAGTTTAGACCTTATATTGTTGATTCCAAAGTAACTGTTCACACCGATCATGCTGCTATTAAATACCTTATGGAAAATAAAGACACTAAACCTAGACTTATTAGATGGGTTCTCTTGCTACAAGAATTTGATTTGCATATTATTGATAGAAAGGGAGCTGAGAACCCCGTTGCAGACAACTTGTTTAGGTTAGAAAATGTTCTTGATGAACCACTACATATTGATGATAGCTTTCCCTATGAACAATTACCTCTCATAAATGCTTCTCGTACTGCTCCATGGTATGCTGACTATGCTAATTACATTGTTGCTAAATTCATACCACAAAGTTTCACGTACCAGAAAAAGAAAAAGTTGTTCTATGATTTAAGACATTACTTTTGGGATGATCCACACCTTTATAAAGAAGGAGTATATGGTTTTATTAGACGTTGTGTACCTGAGCATGAACAGGAACATATCCTATGCAAGTGTCACTCCGAGGCATATGGAGGACACCAGCTGGAGAAAGAACTGCACATAAGGTATTGCAATCCGGTTTTTATTGGCCTACTCTCTTCAAAGATGCATGTAAGTTTGTCTTGTCTAGTGATGAATGTCAAAGAATTGGTAGTATTAGTAACGTCAAGAAATGCCTATGAACTATTCACTTGTTATTGAACCGTTTGATGTTTGGGCCTTTGATTATATGGGATCTTTTCCTTCCTCTAATGGGTATACACATATTTTGGTTGTTGATTACATTACTAAGTGGGTAGAAGCTATTCCAACTAGTAGTGCTGATCATAACACATCTATTAAGATGCTTAAAGAAGTTATTTTTTCGAGGTTTGGAGTCCCTAGATACTTAATCACTGATGGTGGTTCGCATTTTATTCATGGTGATTTTCGTAAAATGCTTGCTAATTATGATGTTAATCATAGAATTGCATCTCCATACCATCCACAGTCTAGTGGTCAAGTAGAATTGAGTAATAGAGAGATTAAATTGATTTTGCAAAAGACTGTTAATCGATCTAGAAAGAATTGGTCCAAGAAACTTGATGATGCATTATGGGCCTATAGGACTGCATATAAAAACCCTATGTGTATGTCTCCCTATAAAATGGTTTATGGAAATGCATGTCACTTACCTCTCGAACTAGAACATAAGGCATATTGGGCCATTAAAGAGCTCAATTGTGATTTCAAACTTGCCGGTGAGAAGAGGCTATTTGACATTAGCTCACTTGATGAATGGAGAACCCAGGCCTATGAGAATGCCAAACTGTTTAAAGAAAAAAGTTAAAAGATGGCATGACAAGAGGATACAAACGCATGAGTTTAATGTAGGTGATTATGTTTTGCTATATAACTCTCGTTTAAGATTTTTTGCAGGGAAACTTCTCTCTAAATGGGAAGGTACTTACATTATCGAGGAAGTCTATCGTTTCGGTGCTATCAAAATCAACAACGCCGAAGGCACAAATCCGAAGGTGGTGAACGGTCAAAGAATCAAACATTATATCTCAGGTAATCCCATAAATGTTGAAACCAATGTTACTGACACCGTAACCCCGGAGGAGTACATAAGGGACACTTTCCAGAACGGTTCAAACTCCGAAAAGGAATAGGTATGTGGTACGGTAAGTAAACCAACTCCAAAACTGCTCAAATAGCAATTTCTCTCCGTTTTGGAATATTTACAATTTTAGGAAAATAAGAAGCAGACCGTAGGAGACACGGGGCATCCACGAGGGTGGAGGGCGCGCCCTACCCCCTGGGCGTGCCCCTGCCTCATGAACACCCCGTGTGCCCTCCGGACTCCGTTTTGTTACACGATACTGCTTTTGGTCGGTAAAAATTCATTATATAATCTCCCAAAGGTTTTGACCACCATACCATGACAAAATCCTCTGCTTTTGTTTCGAGCTGTTTTCTGACAAATCTAGGTCACCATGACGTCTTCAAGCGCCCCCACGGACAATTTTTTCGAGAAGGTCATCAACCCTTACCTCGCGGAGGTGCTGCAACACCCTCAAACCATTGAGATGCGTGAGGGGGTGTTGCACATCCCGATGTGGAGGGACCAAGGAGGACCGGAAGCATGGAGACAAGAATCGAAGCAATGGAGCAACAAGTTTTCAAGTGCCAAGGGATGATGGAACGTGGCCTCAACGCCAACCACATGATGATCGTGGAGTTCACCAACAACCACAAGCTTGATGCCAAGAACATTGGGGAGACCATCTTCAATCTTCACAAGAAAATCGAGAACCTCCAAGCCCAGATCTATGACCAGCAAAACCAAAACTGTAAGTATGAATATAGATTCAAGAGGATGAGTTTGGCTGCAGATTTGAGGATCCCAGAGACTCGATCATCCTTCTATGATGGTGAGCCTATGCCTTGGAAGACGGATGACAGACCTACATCATCAACAACTCCACCATCACCACCTCCGAAGAAAGAGACATAAACACATGGGTATGGGCACTCCCCTTGGCAACTGCCAAGTTTGGGGGAGGTGCCCCGGTATCGTATCACCATCACACTCCTATCTTTACCATTTTTCTTAGTTTGATCCTTTTGTTTATATCTTAATCTAGTAGAATAAAGTTTTAGTATGATCTAGCTTTGAGTTTTGTGTTGATCCCTATCTATGTAATCGAGTCCGTGAGCTATACATAATAAAGATTAGTTTTGAGTTGAGGGCTTTTCTATCTTGCTATGATCTTTAGGAAATAAAAAGAAAGAATAAAAATAAAGATCATATTGATCTTATGGAGAGTAATGACTTCACATAAAAAGAGTATGATGAATAAAAGTTGTTGAGAGTTGACAAACATAGTTTTGGTCATCGCTGCAATTAATAGGAAGTAATAAAGAAAGAGAGGTTTTCACATTAAATACACTATATTGGACATCTTTTATGATTGTGAGCACTCATTAAAATATGACATGCCAAAAAGTTGATGTGGGACAAGGAAGACAACATAATGGGTTATGTTTTCTTATATCCGAATAAAGTATATTGTCATGGATCATCCAACATGTTACGCTTGCCTTTCCTCCTCATGCTAGCCAAATTATTTGCACCAAGTAGAGATACTACTTGTGCTTCCAAATATCCCTAAACCCAGTTTTGCCATGAGAGTCCACCATACCTACCTATGGATTGAGTAAGATCCTTCATGTAAGTTGTCATCGGTGCAAGCAATAAAATTGCTCTCTAAATATGTATGATCTATTAGTGTGGAGAAAATAAGCTTTATACGAGCTTGTGATATGGAAGAAATAAAAGCGACGGACAGCATAATAAAGGTCCCTATCACAAGTGGCAATATAAAGTGACGTTCTTTTGCATTAAGATTTTGTGCATCCAACCATAAAAGCGCATGACAACCTCTGCTTCCCTCTGCGAAGGGCCTATCTTTTATTTTTACCTTCTACCCTCATACAAGAGTCATGGTGATCTTCACCTTTCCTTTTTACACTTTATCCTTTGGCAAGCACTATGTGTTGGAAAGATACTGAAATATATATCCACTTGCATGTAGGTTTTCAAAAAGTATTATTGTTGACATTACCCTTGAGGTAAAAGGTTGGGAGGCGAAACAATATGCCCCTATCTTCCTCTGTGTCCGATTGAAACTTCATACCCATAAGTATCGCGTGAGTGTTAGTAATTGTGAAAGACTAAATGATAGTTGAGTAGGTTGACTTGCTGAAAAGCTCTTATATTGACTCTTTCCGATGTTATGATAAATTGCAATTGCTTCAATGACTCAGATTATAGTTTGCTAGTTTTCAATGAAGTTTCTGATTCGTACTTTACATTGCGAATAGATTGTTACTTAAGCATAAGAAATCATATGACAATATATATGTTGCTATTCTAAGAATGATCATGATGCCCTCGTGTCCGCATTTTATTTTATTGACACCTCTATATCTAAACATGTGGACATATTTTTCGATTTCGGCTTTCGCTTGAGGACAAGCGAGGTTTAAGCTTGGGGGAGTTGATACGTCCATTTTGCATCATGCTTTTATATCAATATTTATTGCATTACGGACTGTTATTACACATTATGTCACAATACTTATGCCTTTTATCTCTTACTTTATAAGGTTTACACGATCGTCGCCATCGTCATCACCATCGATCCTCTCATTGGAGGGGGTCAATCTCCATCACCATCACCATCTCATCTCAAACCATAGTTCATCTCTTGTATCCGATCTTTGTCTCAAAACCTTAGATTGGTACCTGTGGGTTGCTAGTAGTGTTGATTACTACTTGTAGCTAGTTGGTTTATTCGGTGGAAGATCATATGTTCAGATCCTTTATGCATATTAATACCCCTTTGATTATGAACATGAATATGATTTTAGTTATGTTTGTTCCTAAGGACATGGGAGAAGTCTTGTTATAAGTAGTCATGTGAATTTGGTTTTCATTCGATATTTTGATGAGATTTATGTTGTCTCTCCTCTAGTGGTGTTATGTGAACGTCGACTACATCACACTTCACCATTGTTTGGGACTAGGGAAAGACATTGGGAAGTAATAAGTAGATGGTGGGTTGCTAGAGTGACAGAAGCTTAAACCCTTGTTTATGCATTGCTTCGTAAGGGGCTAATTTGCATCCATATGTTTCATGTTATGGTTTGGTTTACCTTAATTCTTCTTTCGTAGTTGCGGATTCTTGCAAGAGGGGTTAATCATAAGTGGAATGCTTGTCCAAGGAACGGCAGTACCCAAGCACCGGTTCACACACATATCAAATTATCAAAGTAATGAACGCGAATCATATGAGCATGATGAAAACTAGCTTGATGATAATTCCCATGTGTCCTCGGGAGCACTTTGCTTTATATAAGAGTTTGTCCAGGCTTTTCCTTTGCTACAAAAAGGATTGGTCCATCTTGCTGCACTTTAGTTACTTTTTTACTTGTTACCCGTTATGAATTATCTTATCACAAAACTATATATTAACGATAATTTCAGTGCTTGCAGAGAATACCTTACTGAAAACCGCTTGTCATTTCCTTCTGCTCCTCGTTGGGTTGGACACTCTTACTTATCGAAAGGACTACGATAGATCCCCTATACTTGTGGGTCATCAGACACATATAGAGAGGATATCTAGCAGAGCTCCAATGGAGTTCGGCGTGCATCAAGTGGAGACCCACGCGAGGGAGAAGGATCTCTCGGTAGTGTACACCATCGCCTCGGTCGTGGTGGAGGACTACATCAACACCGTGGAGCACTTGCTTGCTCAATACAAGTACAAAGTGGTCAGAATCGACCTCCAGTACACAGGCGGTCATCCCGAGATAGATCAGAAAGTTGTCATCGCCTAGTTGTGTGTGTGCCATCATGTCCTCATCTACCACTACTGTGTGGCCACAAAGCCTTAAGGCCATTTCGCCAGGGTTGTCAACATCCCCAACTACAGGTTCGCTACGGTCGAAACAACCGACGATGTAAAAGCGCTCGAGGTTTCGGGCTTGACTTGCCAGAAACTTGTCGAAATACGATGCCACTATGGGGTCTGGGGCAGCATGAAGAAGAACTCCCTGGTTGAACTCACCTTGTCCATCATCGACCCTTACTATGAAAAGATGAAGCAGGATGCCAAGAAAAATCCCGCTTCCTGACTTGGGGCCAGGACGCGGAGACTAGATGAAGCTCACCTCAAGTTCGCGACCAAGAACATGTACACCCTCTATGAGATGCACGGGACGCTATTTGCATGAGGGAGTGCCTCCTTCCCGTAATCGACGAGGGATCGATCCATCATACGTCTCCGTCGTATCTATAATTTTTTATTGTTTCATGCCAATATTCTACAACTTTCATATACTTTTGGCAACTTTTTATATTATTTTTGGGACTAACATATTGATCCAATGCCCAGTGCCAGTTCCTGTTTGTTGCATGTTTTTTGTTTGGCAGAAAATCCATAGAAAATGAAGTCCAAACGCGATAAAAACTTAAAGATATTTGTTTGTAATATATGTGATTTTTGGGGAAAAGAATCAACGTGAGACGATGCCCGAGGGGCCCACAAGCCACAGGGGCGCGCCCTAAACCCATGTGGTCACCCCGTAAGGAGGTTTGTGCCCTTCTTTAACCGCAAAAAAAGCTAATATCCGAATAAAAATCATGTTGAAATTTCAGCCCAATCAGAGTTACGGATCTCCAGGAATTTAAGAAACGGTGAAAAGCCAGAATCAGAGAGCGCGGAAACTGAAGGAAACAGAGAGAGAATCCAATCTTGAAGGGACTCCCACCCCTCTGCCGCCATGGAGGCCATGGACAGAGGGGAAACCCTCCTCCCATCTAGGGGTAGGTAAGGAAGAAGAACAAGGAGGGGGGCTCCCTCCCCCTCTCTCCCGGTGGCGTCGGAACACTGTCGGGGCAATCATCATGTGACGGCGATCTACACCAACACCTCCGTCATCTTCCCCAACATATTCATCACCTCCCCCATCTATATTCAGTGCTCCACTCTCCCGCAACCCGCTGTACGTACCCTCTACATGAACATGGTGCTTTAAGCTTCATATTATTATCCAATGATGTTGCCATCCTATGATGTTTGAGTAGATTTTTGTTGTCCTATCAGGTGATTGGTGAATTGCTAGCATTGGTTTAATTTGCTTGTGGTTATGTTGCTGTCCTTTGGTGCCCATCATATGAGCGTGCGTGTGGATCACAACATAGGGTTAGTTGTATGTTGATAGGACTATGTATTGGAGGGCAAGGGTGATAGCAGCTTCAGCCTAGCATAGAAATTGATGCATATGAGATTGAAGGGGGGCCAATATATCTTAATGATATGGTTGGGTTTTACCTTAATGAACGTTAGTAGTTTCGGATGCTTGCTAATAGTTCCAATCATAAGTGCATAGAATTCCAAGTACGGGATGACATGCTAGTAGTGGCCTCTCCCACATAAAACTTGTTATCGGTCTAGTAACATAGTCAATTGCTTAGGGACAATTCCGCAACTCCTACCATCACTTTTCCACACTTGTTAAACTAATGTAATTATTTCTTTATCTAATATCCGCTAGTTTTTATTTATGTGCTCTTTATTGTCTTGCAAACCTATCCTACAACACCTACAAAGTGCTTCTAGTTTCGTACTTGTTCTTGTTAAAGAGAACGTTAAGCGTGCATAGAGTTGTATCAGTGGTCGATAGAACTTGAGGGAATATTTGTTCTACCTTTGGCTCCTCGTTGGGTTCGACACTCTTACTTATCGGAAGAGGCTACAACTGATCCCCTATACTTGTGGGTTATCAAGACCTTTTTCTGGCGCCGTTGCCGGGGACCAATAGAGTGGGGTGAATATTCTCGTGTGTGCTTGTTTGCTTTATCACTAAGTAGGTATTATTTTGTGCTCCTATTTTCTATCTTTAGTTATGGGTAGGAAACGTAAAATACCCAAAAAAATAGTTGTACCTACTAAACCAATGGTTGAAGAACCACCCAAAATCTATCATACTCATGAAGCTTTTTTACTTGGATCATCTTCCATCCCTACATGCTCGTGCTGAAAACCCAACTAGCTTAGTTGAGGGAAAATCATTAGATGATCATGCTGAAATGCAAATGGAGCGGCAAGACCAGACGACTCAATGATATCAATAGCACCCGGGTACTTCACGGGATGAGCCCGAATGTGCTCCATAAAGTGGTGCAGAGAGAGTCCCTTTGGGAGGACAACGGAGGTGTAGATTCTGCCTGAACATTTGTGCGAAAACGTTGATCCAAAGAGTCTTGAACCACCTCAAATTGATCAACATCACGCCGGAACTTAAGATATGCAGGCTTGGGAACTTTGGTTAAATCCTTGAGGACACGCCGATGAAGTTGAGGGGCCTCAAGAGGGATGCGACGACCATCCACATTTGGCTGATCCGGAGGAGGAGCAGGCATGTAGGTGGCCCTTCGAGAACCGCGGGGGTGGGATGAAACGGCCACGTGCACACCACGCTCCTCATCTTCCATCTCCTTTTTGTAGTTAGAGCCCTCACAAGAGGAGGACTCCTCGATCACAGGTCGTTTCCCAGCACGCTTGCGCAGACGTTGATGCTCTTGAGAGTCAATAGAGCCACCACGACGAGAAGCTGAAATCAAAGATGCATTTGACAAGGAAGTTTTGCACAGTGAGCCCTTGCGAGGGATGGAGATGGGAATGCTGATAATTAGACAAGGAAAAGACAATAATTACCATGAGCAAAAACACCCCCAGTATTCTTGTGAGCGATATGTTTGGTTTTCACCATCGTGGGAAGAATCACACCTGAGAGATTATCCAAGATAGAAAATGGGATCACTACCATGCACGGTTACGAACGACAAGAGAACCAGAGGAATGGATAGGGAAGTACCAAATCAGTACGAGGAAGAAGGGACTTGACGGAGAGAAGCGTTGGGGGCGTGGCGATGCGGCTCCCCCGGTGACGGTGAGCAAGAACCACCTCCTGGCGGCGCGGCGGTGTACATAGACGCGGGTGGGGAGGGGATAAGATAGGACAACTGGCCGATCTCGCCTGTCCCCAAAATTTATATGAGCCACGGGTTTCATCGGACGACCGACAGAGGTCGGACGTCTAGGGAATGATGTAACCACCAGGCAACGGGCGACCGAAGAACCTCGGACATCCGAGGCTTGGGGAGGAAATGGGCTGTGCATGATTTCTGCACAGCGACTGGACATCTGAGTAATGTCGGACGACTGGAAACTATGAGTCATCGGTCGTCCGAGAAATGTCGGACGACCGGTGGCAAAAGCTTTGACAGAGAGTTCTTAGAAGTATCTAGATGAACCAAAATACAAGAATGGGTAAATGACAGAAACATATGGGCAATCAGACATAAAAGATACCAAATGATTAGCAACTAGACACACGTGTTATGGACCCCAAGCATGATTGGACACCCCTCCTACGAGGTGAGCCGGTGGCCAAAGGCCACCCTCTGTGAGTATACGTGTCTTGATGCCACGAAGATATTGTCCTTGGGCTCAATAACACTACTCCATCATTTAAAGTACCATAGTTTGAGGAAAATGGTAACTTTGAGAGTGTCTGTTCTTTTTATGCATTATATAGGGTGAGAGTACTCATGACTTGAGTGTATCCCCCTAAACATATGCCTACATCAAGACAAGACATGAAGGAAATGCATGCATGGGTACAAGATTTCACATGATGCTATCAAGCTCCAAGATACCAAGTTCATGGCTAAGTTGACAAAACCTTGGTTCATCCAATGGTTTGGTGAAAATGTCAGCAAGTTGCATATCTATACCTATGTCACCCTTTTCCACATGATCTCTCAAGAAATGATACCTAATATCAATGTGCTTGGTGCAAAGATGATCTTTGGGATTCTCAGCAATACTGATGGCACTTCCATTATCACACAGAAGAGGCACAAGTCTATAGGTGATCGTATTCCTTCAAAGTTTGCCTCATCCATAGTAATTGAGTTGCACAACTGGCGGTTGCAATGTATTCAGCTTCGGCGGTGGAGAGGGCGACATAATTTTGCTTCTTCGAGGACCAACTTACCAAGGAGCGTCCAATAAATTAACATGCACCAGAGGTGGACTTTCGTCCCACTTTGTCTCCAGCCCAGTCTGCATCTGTGTACCCAATGAGATCAAACTTGGCATCCTTGGGCTACCATAGACCCAACTTTGGGATGTGAACAAGGTATCTAAGAATATGCTTAACCGCTTTAGGATGACTTTCCCTAGGGGAAGCTTGAAATCTAGCACACATGCATACACTGAACATGATGTCTGGTCTAGATGCACAAATATAAAGCAATCAACCAATCATAGAGCAGTAAAGATATGGGTTGAAGGGGATACCGTTTGTGTCTTCAGTGAGTACAATTTTTGTTGGCATGGATGTCTTCCATGGGCTAGCATTTATCATGTCAAACTTATCTAGAATATCCTTGAGGTATTTTGTTTGAGACAAGAAAATTCCTTCTTGAAATTGTTGAATTTGAAATCCCAGAAAGAACTTCAAGTCCGCATTGAGTGACATTTCAAAGTTCTTGGTCATGGAGGCTGCAAAATTCTTGCACAAATGAATGTTAGGAGAACCAAAAGTGATGTCGTCTACATAGATTTGGCTTAAGATGAAATCACCCTTTTCCCTCTTAGTAAAAAGAGTGGGATCGATCACCCCTCTCACAAAACCATCATCAAGTAGAAACTTCTTAAGATGATCATACCAAGCACAAGGTGCTTGTTTGAGGCCATACAACGCCTTGTGAAGTTTATACACATAGTCTTTGTGATCGGGGTCAACGAACCCAAGTGGTTGTGATACATATAATTCTTCTTGTAGAGGACCATTAAGGAATGCACTCTTCACATCCATTTGATGTAATGTAAAACCATTGAAAGCAGCATAGGCAAGTAAGATGTGAATAGATTCAAGACGGGCAACAGGAGCAAAGGTCTCACCAAAGTCCAAACCTTCAACTTGTGAGTACCCTTGTGACACTAACCTTGCCTTGTTGCAGATGATTACGCTTTTCTCATATTGCTTGTTCTTGAAAACGTTGCATAGCAATGAGCCAATCATTGTCCATCAATGCAACTTGTACCTTGAGTGGCTCAACACTAGAGACAAACGAGAAGTGAGCACAAAAGTTTGTCCATTCTTTACGAGTGACTCTACCTTTTGATATGGTGGTAAGAATTTTTATCAACATCAACATGACTGGCCACTCGGGGCATGATGGAGGTTAGGGTTTCACGAGGTTCAACTTCATGTCCATCATCCACATCCTCAATATATGGATCATTAATGCGTGGTGGAGGATCTTCTTCTTCATATTGCATTTGTTGAGGTTCATCACCAAGAATTGCACTTTCTTGTTCTTGCTCTTGGAGATGATATTGATATTGACGATGATCATGGTGAGGGACTTGATCTTCTTGTACTTGAACAACGGGCATCAGTTGAGCAATAGGAGCTTGTGGTGGTATCTGTCGGATGCTGGGTTCCGGCAGACCCTTAAGGTTCGAACTCTAGGGTGCGCGGGAAGATCTCTCTTCTACCAACCCACGTCCCAACGCCTCGTTGAGGAACTAGACTCGTAAGATGAACAACACAAGGGACACAGGGTTTATACTGGTTCAGGCCACCATTGTGGTGTCATACCCTACTCTAGTGTGTGGTGTGTGGATTGCCTCAAGGGCTGATGATGAACAGTACAGTGGAAGAACAACCTCGCGAGGGGTGTTCTTGCAGTGGTGTTCTGTTTCAGAAAAAGATCTCTCTCTCTCTCTACTGTGGTGGCTAGCCCTATATATAGAGGCCCTGGCCCTCTTCCCAAATATTGAGCGGGAAGGGCGCCAACAACGACCATTTTGAAGGGGAACATCTAGTACAACTTATCCTGACTAAAGTTAGTCTTCGACTGCTCAAGGCCCTAATGATGACGCTGTCTTGGGCTCCACAGTGACCTCCATCCTGCCGCTCTGCTGGTCTTGGTCTCATTGCACCAAAATGGCAACCTTCACTTGACGCCTTAGTACTCCGCGCCTGCGCTTGCCCCCTTTGCACCAAAGGGGAAACAAGGACACTACCCAGGCCGGCGCCCTCCTGGCGCCTGCCTGGTCTCATCGTCATGGCTTGCGTCATGAGCACCTCGCGAGGTACCCTTGCCTTGATCTCTCCACCTCCTCGTGAGCCTGCCTGGTGAGGCCGCCCCTGAGGAAGCTTCCTGTCGTCCGCCCCGCGAGGCTTGGCCCCTCACGAGGGTCTTGACCTCGAGTCGATGAAGATGGGCCACACTGGGCCACCATTGGAGCCACCCCGTAGGCCGCAGGTAGGCAAGTCTGGGGACCCCCTTTCCCAGAACACCGACAGTAGCCCCTGGGCCCAAGGCGCGCCCGAACTTGGCTTAGTGGAGAAGCGAAGGGGCAAGTGCGAGCCCCTACAGCCTGCGGCATTGGGCGCCGCGTGGCGGTTGATTGGATGTGGGCGTCTCCGCTTCCCCACGCCCCTCATTACGCGCTCGGCAAGGCGGACCCGTGGTTGCACACAGTTATTCCTCTTTCGTTGTTCGCGCGCTCCCTGTCCTTCCTTCTTCCTCGAGCTCCAGCATCCGCCTCCAATCCAACTCGAGCTCTCCCCCCTTCCCATCGCCATGGCGCCAATGAAGAAGGAAAAGGGGAAGAAGCCCACGCCTTCACCCCGCTCGCCTCCGGCAGCTGCTCCCGCCATCGATCAGTCGCTCATACTCAATCTCGAAGCCTTGGACAAGGTCCGCTCCACCCTTGCTTCCATCTTCAACGAGTGCGGGAGGATGACGGTTTGGCCTGCGTCCCACACCTTCTTTGATAGGGTCATCACGTAGGTCCGAGTTTTCGCCGATGCCATGTGGGCGTGTCAGGTTCCCCCCTTTTCTGCTTTCTTCAATGCAGTGCTCTCCCATTACCAGATCCACATGATGCACCTTGGTCCCGAGTCCATTACTCTCCTTGCTGTCTTCGCCTTTGTTTGTGAGGCCATGGTGGGCATTCCTCCCTCTGTTGCCCTCCTGCGCCACTTCTTCTCCTTGCGCCTGAGTGACCCAACTCAATGCTCGGGG
The DNA here is from genome assembly GCF_002162155.2 of Triticum dicoccoides. Taxonomy (NCBI): domain Eukaryota; kingdom Viridiplantae; phylum Streptophyta; class Magnoliopsida; order Poales; family Poaceae; genus Triticum; species Triticum dicoccoides. Next base: position 206,083,225 of record NC_041391.1, on the reverse strand, counting down.
TGTGTGAGCTTCCTTGCCATGCCAGAGACGGCTGCCTCGGGGATCAATTTTGGCCTTCCTTGTCCTGCGAGCGAGTTCCGAGAGCGGTGGCTGTATGTGGATGTCGGGGTGCCCAGCCCCCTGCTCTCGCACCCAACATTGCCTGCTATCCCCAACTCAGGCTGGGATCATGAAAAGCTCACGAGCCCCCGGCTTGCTTTCGTCTGGCGCCGCTTCGAGAGTTTGAGAACGCTCGGTGTGATGGCGCCCCGGGTGGTGAAGGAGTTCCTCCAATGTCGCATCGCTCCTCTCCAGCGCCACTCCCGTCCGACGTGGACCTTCGCGGGGCGCGGAGACCGCATGAGGCTCCAGGAGGAGGATCTGGCGCCCGAAGCGCTAAGGACGGTGCTGAGAGTCTTGATTGGCCACCCTTCTCCAGGCAGTATCCAGCATGGGGCCACCTTCTTGTATCTTTGCTCGGGCAGGATCGACTTCGTGACGCAGATGACCTGCTTCGACGAATGGGGGCTGCGCCCGGTCGGCCTCGCGGGGTCCCGCGAGAATCCAGTTGTCGTGGTTGCTCTTCCGATTGCCCACGCTGGTCCTGCCTCTGGTGGTGGTGCAGGGAGGCGAGAACCGTTGGAACCTGAGGCATATGACGCCGAGACGCTGATGCCGCGAGGGAGTCCCGAGGCGTCATCCCCTGAAGTCCATCCTGGAGCGGTGGCGGATGAGGAGTCGCGACCTGCGGCTCCCGAGGCCAGAACTCCCGAGGGCCGGACTGATCTTCAAGAGGCGGTGCCCTGCGGCGCCTCCCAGTTTGGCGCCCTTGGCACAGGTCACCTTGATGCCTCCTCCATGCGGCGCGCCGGCCCTTGCGTCGAGGGCTTAGGACCGTTCCGCATAGACTTCAAGGCCCTCCACAAGAGGAAGGAGGCTTCGGGTGGCAATGACCGCCCTTGTCGCCCGCTGAAGTGCAGGAAGTATTTCGCCATCGACGAGTATGCCCTTTTCTCTCATAGTTCTTTATTTCACCATTCCTTCAGCTGATCATGGCCTTTCAGGGCCCTTCCTTCCGAGTTTGTGGAGACGGCCGAGGAACCATCTCCCCAGGCCTCATCTTCATCGTTGACCTTCAGCGCCCCGAGCTCGAGCACCGCCCTCGACGCGAGGCTGGTTGGAGAGGCGGGCCGTCCCGCGGGGTACCTTGAGCTTGCGCGCTTGCTGCCCCTCCTTCGCGAGCTCTCCTGGGGCACAGCCAGCTTGCCCCGTGCTCCTCCCCTGATCGTGGATGGCGACTGGCTGAGGCCGATCTTGGGATCCACCTCAAGAGATGGACCGGCGTCGGGCTGGGTCCCTGGCAGGGCCCGTTCGGTGATCGCGGGGGCGCCAACCCCCAGCCCCCTGCCGAGAGGGGGCGTGCCACCTCGGGGCCCTCCGCCTGCACCGATGGCGGAGGATGATGTGGAAGACGTGCTCAGGCGCACTCGAGAGCGCAGCGCCCTCCCCCGAGAGTTTCTTCAGAAGGCGGCAGATGCGGTGAGCTAGCTCGGCGTAGAGCTTGCCGGCGAGGACGCGCGCCTTGAGGCCGAAGGCCTGCGCCTTGCTGAGGAGATGCGCAAACTGATGGTGGCCGTCAGCCTTGCTCGCCACCAGTGCGATCTTGACAATGCCAAAGCCGAAGCGTCACTGGCGGCCTCACGGAAGGCCTGCTCCCAAGCCGTCGAGGAGGCCCAGGAGGCAGACCGATGACTCGAGGTTGCGGAGGAGCGCGTGTGGGAGCTCCAAGCCTGGAGCAACTCTCTCGAGCAGCAAGTGGAGTTGCGTAAGGATGCCCTTGCATCGCTGAAGGGGGCACCCGTCGAAGAGGAGGAGCTCCTGAGGCGCGAGGAGGCACTAACACTGGAGGCTGCCAAGCGCAACCTTGACCTTGAGCGGTTGGTGACGAGGGAGCGCATGGTAACCCAGGCGAAGGATGATGTCGGAGCGCGGGAGGCCCAGTTCCAAGGAGAGATCGACCGCCACGTGGTGGAAGCTCGTTTGGGTCTTGAGCACGAGTACGAAGAGAGGTTGGGGTTGGTCAAGGCTGAAGCTGCGGGCAGGACCGCCGCTCTCAGGGCCAAGCTGACTGAAGCGATGCGGCGTGCGGATTCCTCCACAGCCGCCCTTGGCGCAGTGCGGGCTGAGCTGGCCTCCTCCCGTGCCGAGCTGCTTCTTCTTCAACAGAGGGTTGATGACGCCGAGGCCGTCGCGCAGTGGAACGAGGATGAGATCCATCAGCGGTAGACTCTGGAGCATGAGCATGGCCCCATGCTCCGCACGATCAGGGAAAGGGCCAACACGGCCCTGGGCCACATCTGCGAGGCGGCTGCTGCGGAACCTCGTGTGACCAACTACGCTTGCAACCTCCGGTTCTTCATAGATGTGGTGATGCAGCTAGATAATCGCTCTGACAGGGCCCACTGGCTTGTTGAGGAGAGGAGCCGAGTCCTGCTTGGGCGTGCCTTTACCCGTGTCTTCAGCCATCTCTAGGACAGAGATCCCCACTTTGATTTCGACGTTGTCATTGCACCAGTGCCCATAGCCATCCGGGGCGATCTGGCGCAGTGGGTGGAGGACAACGTGGATGGCCTCGTTAGGGCCTTCGCTTCTAATAACGACGGCATGGCCGTGGCTTCTGATGAAGGCGGCGTTGTGAATGAGCATGTCGCTGATGACAATGATGGTGATGATGGTGACGATGCCAGTGACGCCAGCGATGCCTCCGCAGGTGTCCCAGAGGACGCGGTGAGCGAGATGTCCGACTGATTGTATGCCGCCTCCGCTGCTTACCTTGCGTGGAAAAGTTTGGGCGCGGCCCTGAAGGTTGTGAGAGCATTTTGGAAGGGGAAGCCCCTCGTGTAAAGGATCGTAATTGGTACGTTTGTAGACATAATGTCATACGTGTAGCACGCTAGGCTGCCGACCTCGCGATGGGTCAACCGACCCGATTTACCTTTGACCCTGGCTGGCCCCGAGCGAGCCTGTGGGGGCCACGGTGTTTTGAGTGCCTTCTGGGTGAACCCTTCGGTCTCGCGATGAGAGCCTCCTGAGAGTGAGCGGCGACATCGGTCCAGAGTGTTCGCGTGCTCGGCCTGGGCCGGCTCGCGAGGGGCTGCAAGGGGGACAGCTGGTGCTAACTTTGGACGCAAAGCCGAAATCAAAACACGAGAAATTGCTCGAACGAGACTAAACGCCCCTTCCCCAAACACACGCAAGTCTCAAGGTCAAATCCAACTTAAATCCTAAGCAAAGAAGCTCGACAACAAAGAAAGAGGTAAAAGGCAAAGGCCGCGTCTGGCACCTACTCTAGTCTTCGACGTCTTCTCACAAACGCGGAGCTAAGTGCTGCCACTGGGCGTGGGCGGGATCCCCCGAGGCCCGAGGGCGGCTCTCCGGAGACTCCGAGGCGTGTACAGCCCCAACTCATTATTACATGAGAGTGTCATGGGCGGCGAGCTTCACAGGCACTAGGCCTTCTTCACAGGTACCGGTCTTGCTTCATATCGCCATATGAGGGCCCCGCCTTGCGCCACACTCTACCGCCACCGACGGTGACCGAAAACCAAGGACAACGCCAATGGGGTAGAGTGGTCGCCAGTGGTTCCCCCGACGACCACGGGTCCTCTGCCGGGGGCAGGCCCTGGGGCACCTCCTCGGCAGAGGGCCTACCTCCCGAGAATGCCTTGCTCCGAGCATTGCGGGGGCGAGCCCGGCTCCCGGCCCCTCTCCTGCAGCCCCCAGTGCCCTCCTCCTGAGGGGTAGGAGGCTGCAGCGTTGGGCCAACCATCTGCTGGGGCGACCTGTACCTCCTGCGACCCATGGTTAGCATAAGCTTGCTCCTGAGGAATTAGCGGTACCCGATAGCCGCTGCCACCGGTGCGGTTGTCGTGGCTCCCCTATGGTTCTTGAAAGGACTCAGCTTCTGGCATCTCCTCCCCCCCAGCTTGGCCCGAGGAATGAGCCATGGTCTTCCTCCAGTGCGCATTCTTGGCCTACCATGCGAGGCACATAAGCCTCCGGGGGCGTCGCCCCGAGGGCCTCGCCGTATTACCCCATGCGCCATGTGGCCCGACTCGAAACACCGTCTTGGGGGTGGTAGCGTGACGGTCCACCCGGGCCGTAGGCAGTGGCGCGTGCCCCTCGCTTACCAGGAGCGGTGTTGGCGTGACCCGCAGCCCAGCACTAGCGACCAGGCTGCCGTCGATGAGGCCTTGAGGTGCGCCCGGGGTCGCGCGGGCATGCCTAGGCCCGCCATATGACCCGACCGGGGCCTGGGATTGTAGTTGGATGCAGAACAGAGGTGCTCCTGAGGCGGCGGAGTCTAGGAGCTCGGCCACGCGCTCGAACAGCACATCGTGGCCGCTTTCCTGCAGCCTGCACCGCAGCAGTTCTCGGGCCACCGTGAGAGCGGCCTTGGTGTTCGCCTGCTCCCGTCGGGTGGGTGTTGCGGCCGTGGCATGACTTGAGGCCCTCGCCGCTGATCGCACCTGCCGAGGGGTGAGGGCAGGCTGCGCCTGGCCGCGTCGCCTGCGCCTCGCAGCACCCTGCGGAGCGCGAGCTTCCTGAGGCACGAGGTTGAGGTCGCCTGGGGCAGGTGGCGCGGCGTGGGCAGGCCAGGCCGCCCAACGGTCGGTGTTGGCTGTCGGATCACCGGACATGGAGACGACGGAGCGGTAGAGTGCAGGCCGGTGGAAGGAAGATTCCGGCGCACCCCTACCTGGCGCGCCAAATGTCGGATGTTGGGTTCCGGCAGACCCTTAAGGTTCGAACTCTGGGGTGCGCGGGAAGATCTCTCTTCGACCAACCCACATCCCAACGCCTCGCTGACGAACTAGACTTGCAAGATGAACAACACAAAGGACACAGGGTTTATACTGGTTCAGGCCACCATTGTGGTGTAATACCCTACTCCAGTGTGTGGTGTGTGGATTGCCTCAAGGGCTGATGATGAACAGTACAGTGGAAGAACAACCTTGCGAGGGGTGTTCTTGCGGTGGTGTTCTTCTTCGGAAAAAGATCTTTCTCTCTACTGTGGTGGCTAGCCCTATATATAGAGGCCCTGGCCCTCTTCCCAAATATTGAGCGGGAAGGGTGCCAACAACAACCATTTTGAAGGGGAACATCTAGTACAACTTATCCTGACTAAAGTTTTTTTTACTGTGAACTATGGGGCAAAACCCCCACAGCATTTCAAAACTTTATTAAAACCAGACAACAGTTACAACAACATGATTACAAGAGGTAACCAAAAGTAAAGAAGAAAACAAAAAAGAGAAGGCTAAAACTTAAGGTGGCAGGAAAGAAATCCACTTAAGCAAGTCATCCTTGTAAACAAATTTGATTCTGTGCTGCATCAGAGTTAAGTCATGCCTGAAAGCTCCTCTCCATTTATTGAAACTTGCCCTCTCACCCCTGAAGACCTTGGCATTTCTGATGATCCAGATATTCCAACAGGCAATAAACACTACTTCAGTGAAAAAGGGCTTGTCAAAACTTCTCCTTGCCTGGATGACCAAATTAGACATTGAATTTCCAGCCGACCAATCAATCTGCAAATAATTCCAAACTCTGACACTGAAATTGCAGTTGAAAAAGAGATGGTCTCTGGTTTCTCTTACTTGAAGGGGGCAGAGCCTACAAGTAACACCATCACCCATGTGCCAGTGCCTCCTATCAACCATATCCTGACTAAAGTTGGTCTTCGACTGCCAAAGGCCCTGGCGATGATGCCGTCTTGGGCTCCATGGTGACCTCCATCCTGCCACTCTGCTGGTCTTGGTCTTGTTGCACCGAAATGGCAACCTTTACTTGACGCCTTGGTACTCCGCGCCTGCGCTTTCCCCCTTTGCACCAAAGGGGAAACAAGGACACTGCCCAGGCCGGCGCCCTCCTGGCGCCTGCCTGGTCTCATCGTCATGGCTTGTGTCATGAGCACCTCGCGAGGTACCCTTGCCTTGATCTCTCCACCTCCTCGTGAGCCTGCCTGGTGAGGCCGCCCCTGAGGAAGCTTCCTGTCGTCCGCCCCGCGAGGCTTGGCCCCTCGCGAGGGTCTTGACCTCGAGTCGATGAAGATGGGCCACACTGGGCCACCATTGGAGCCACCCCGCAGGCCGCAGGCAGGCAAGTCTGGGGACCCCCATTCCCGGAACACCGACAGTATGGGTGTTGAAATGGTTTGATGATGTGTGAAACTTCCATCTTCTTCTTCATCATCATGAGGTTCTTGTTCCATTGGAAGAAGAGCACCAGCACCCATGGTCAAAATATCTTGAGAAGGGTCTTCTTCACCTACATCACTTAGATCAACTTGCTCCCCATGGGGGCCATTAAATTCATCAAACACCACGTCACAAGTTTCTACAACACATCCATTGGATTTTTTGTAGACTCTATAGGCGTGCGAGTTTGATCCATAACCAACAATATGCCTTCAATTGTTTTGGATTGAAATTTTCCTAACCATTCTCTTTTGTTATGAATGAAACATTTGCACACAAATACACAGAAGTACTTGACATTTGGCTTGTTCCCGGTTAGGAGCTCATATGGAGTCTTCTCCAATATCGTGCAGAGGAAGATCCGGTTTGATGCGTGGCATGTGGTGTTGACAGCCTCGGCACCAAAACTATGTGGCAACTTGTATTCACCCAACATGGACCTTGCCATCTCCACAAGTGTATGGTTCTTCCTTTCGGCTACACCATTTTGTTAAGGAGTGTATGGTGCGGAATATTGATGCTCAATCCCTTCATCACTAAGAAATTCTTCCAAGGTGTAATTCTTGTATTCAGAGCCAATATCACTTCTTATTGCCAAGATTTCTTTGTAAAACTTGCGTTGTGCTTGGTTGGAAAAATCAATGAAGGTGATCTTCGTCTCTTCCTTGGACTTGAGGAAAAACACCCATGTATATCTTGAGTAATCATCAACAATGACAAGTCCATACTTTTTCATGAAGGAGGCCCAAAAAGATCCACATGAAGGAGCTCCAAAGGCCTTGAAGTAGATATTGTATTATTAGGTGGATGCTTTGATTGATGTTGCTTCCTGGAAATGCCTGCACTACACACACGATCTTTCTCAAAAGAGACGTTGGTCAGTCCAAGGATGTCATTACCCTTTAAGAGATCTTGAAGATTTCTCACGCCGACATGGGCTAGCCGGCGATGCCATAGCCATTAGACAAGTTGCATGGAATGTGCTCTCTTTCGAGAAATCAACCGTGTAAAGGTTGCCATCCAACTCTAACAAAGGCCGCTTCGAGAGTATCTCTCTTAAAGACTTTCACATCAGTTAGTCCAAATAGTGTATCATAACCAACAGAAGCCAATTGTCGAAGAGAAAGCAAATGGTATTAAGTGATTTGACAAGCATGACATTTGCAAGTGACGTGTCATTTGTGATAGCCACCTTTCCCAACACGAGTACCTGTCCTTGATCCTCCACCAAACACAATGCTCATGAATGGTTGAATAGCTTCCATGAAATCGTAAAGCAATTTGCTATCTCCGGTCATATGGTTGATGCATCCACTATCGATAACCCATTTTACTCCACCAAAAAAAGCAACCTAAACAAAATTATGACTTGGTTAGAGGCACCCATTTTGCAATGGGACCTCTCAAGTTAGTCATAATGGTCTTAGGGACCCAAATAGTATAAAACTGGTATGCATTACGAGGACCAACAAATTTCGCATAAACTTCTCCATCCTTAGTTTTACGAAGTACATAGGATGGAGGCATGAAATCTTTTGGCTTGTTGAGAGTGGGCATGCCCCTTGTGGCCTTCCCACTCACAACCTTACCTTTTTCCTTGTGCCCTTCTCGTACAAATGTTTCTTTAAGAGGGGTGGTGCACTTTTGAGAAGACGTCTTCTTCTTGCTTGTGCTTCGGTCAAACCCGAGCCCTTCCTTGGCAAACACCTCATTGTGTTGGCTCAATACCTCATTAAGGTTCTTTTGTCCTTGAGCGCATGTCATGAGTCCTCTCTCGAGTTGTTCCTTTAGAAAGTGATTCTCCTCAAGAATAGATGCTAGGCCACCACTAGAGTTAGTAGTACAAGCATCAACATTGATAATAGGAGAAGAGTAAGCCTTGGCTAGAGTTTCAAGATAAGTAAGCTCGAGCGTCTCAAAACTCTTTGTAAGAAGGGTGAGCTCTTCTTCCTTAGTCTCGAGGGACACAGATAGAAGCTCACAATCCTAAGGGAGAGAGAAGCATGAGATTTCACAAGCGTACTTTTATCATTCACCAACTCCTCGCAAGAGTCCTTAGCCTTTTTCAAGGAGGCACGTTCTTTAGCATGAACATCAACGTTTGCACCAATTTTCAAGCATAGTTCATCATTTCGTGCTTCCTCATATTGGACTTTCCGCTCAAGGATTTCATGTTTTTCCTTTTCCTTCGTGACGAGGGTTTCGAGTTCCTTAATTGTGATTGTGTGCTTACTCACCATCTCCATAAGAATATGAAACATAGTGAGATTCTTTCCTTTGAGAGTGCACATGAACTTATTTAGTTTAGCAAGCATAGGATCATCATTATCATAATTATCCTCTGCATCAAGATACTCATCACAAGTTGTAGAAGGAGTGAAAAGAGGAGGATTTGACCGTGGAGTTACCTTGACCTTGCTTCTACCACGGCCTTTACCATTAGTCACTTGTGACCATTGCCCTTGTAGTATTTCATATAGTTGTAGGTGACAACATCACCACTCTTGTTGACTAGCCTCAATGTGTTTTGAGAATCTTGAGCTACTCCGGCAACACCACTAACATCATCTGGATCAGATTCTTCATGAGAAACCATTGCTTTCCCATCTCAGCCTGGAGTTCAAAGGATTTGGCAACTTCTTATTGGGAAAGGTCTTGGGAAACCTTGGTTTATCTTCTCTCTTCTCATAAGGGCACTCATTGGAGAAGTTGTTGGTTTCTTCACAGTTGTAGCATTTTCTCACTTTCTTCTTCTGGAATCTTCCCTTGAATTTTCCTGTGCTAAACTTCTTGACAAAGATAGGAATGTCTTCATATAAAGGGCTCTCATCGGAGTCAATCACATCCCATCTTCATCATCATCATCTTCTTCTTCATCATCACTTTGCTCTTCATCACATACATGCTTGGCCTTCAAAGCAAGGTTGATCTTTGATGTTGAGGTACCATGCATGGCAAGATGTCTTGTAGCATTTGCCTTTGACTCTTCAAATAGTTGGAAAGTGGATATGATGTCATCCGGAGTCATTTCCTTGAAACCATGATGTTGTCTTATGTCCCACATCATTTGATGATGATACAGAGCAAGAGCACGAAGTAACTTGTCCACAAGAAATCGTTTAGTCAAGTTGAATCCATCCTGTGTCTTGTCACAATCACAGGACTCATTGTCAGCGGTGAGAGTCATGAGACGCTCGAGGAGCTGCTTGGGAGATTCACCTTTCTCCATACAAAAGTTTTGTAATTTCCCCTTGGCAATTTCATATTGAGCAAGCCAAAGAGTGGAGGTACCGGTCTTTGTCCTCACAATGCTATCCCATAATTCCTTGGCATTTGTGATGTGTATGTATGGTCTCCTTTGCTTGTCAGTCATACCTCTCCTTATGCACATGGTTGCTGTGTCATTGAGATTCTTGTCATATATTTCTCTTGGTGTAAGATTCTTCGGGTCAACCACTTGGTAACCATACTCCATTATATCCAACATCTCATTGTTTCCATATCGAAGATGGTCCTGCATAGCAACTCTCCACAAAGAAAAATCGGTAGTGTCATTGTCGGTGTCAAAACCGGCGGATCTCCGGTAGGGGGTCCCGAACTATGCGTCTAGGCGGATGGTAACAGGAGACAAGGGACACGATGTTTTTACCCAGGTTTGGGCCCTCTCGATGGAGGTAAAACCCTACTCCTGCTTGATTAATATTGATGATATGGGTAGTACAAGAGTTGGTCTACCACGAGATCAGAGAGGCTAAACCCTAGAAGCTAGCATATGGTATGATTGTTGTTCGTCCTATGGACTAAAACTCTCCGGTTTATATAGACACCGGAGAGGGCTAGGGTTATACAGAGTCGGTTACAATGGGAGGAGATCTACATATCGTATCGCCAAGCTTGCCTTCCATGCCAAGGAAAGTCCCATCCGGACACGGGACGAAGTCTTCAATCTTGTATCTTCATAGTCCGGGAGTCCGGCCAAAGGTCATAGTTCGGCCATTCGGACACCCCCTAATCCAGGACTCCCTCAGTCATCAAGTAAAGGAGGTTTGCCTTGAGGGTTGTACTTTGGTTTCTCTATTTAAGGTCTTGCATGAAGCCATGGAACACTGGAGTGATCATTGCTAGGAGGTTATTAGCCAAGTGAAGGAGTAGGCATAGTTGGCCTCGAGGCCATACCACCCGAAACTGGTGCAAGCATCGTGGTTAATGTGGCTAGTCTCATTTGGAACAAGGTCTCAAGAGAAGCATCATGCTCCTCCTTTTGCTTAGCAAGAGCCCGTTCCAGATCCTCAAAAGTGGAGGACTTGGCTTCCATGGAATTCGTGCCCTTATCCTTCGGATCCGCAACAAGGGGAGACCCATCAGGGTTCATCTCGCTCTAGGGCGGTTAAGCCACAAGAATAGAGCACGAGGCTCTGATACCAACTGAAATGATCGAGATGGACCTAGAGGGGGGTGAATAAGTACAATTACACATTTTAATTTTTAGTTAGCAATTTTAGTCAATAATGCAGAATATGAAAGTGAGCCTAACAATTGCAAGTACTCCCTCCACTCCAAAATAAGTGTCTCAACTTTACACTAACTTTAGTACAAAGTTATACTAAGCTTAAGACAATTATTTTCGGACAGAGGGAATATGATTCTAAGAGCTAAGAAAGATAAACAAGTAACACAAGTATGTAAGTAAGCAAGCACAATATGATATAAGTAAAGACTAAGAGACAAGTAACCACAGATAAGAAGTTAGGGTTAGGGATAACCGCAACTCCGAGAGACAAGGATGTATGCCGATGTTCACTTCCTTGGAGGGAAGTTACGTCACTGTTAGAGAGGTGGATGTTACAAAGAAGGCACACCAACGCCATGAAGGCTCACCCTATTCTCCCCTTGAGACAACACCATGAAGGCATTTCTCAACCACTAGTGGTAGACCTTGGGGTGGTATCCAAACCCTCACAAACTTTCCGGGGGTAATCACAATGGTCGATTCCTCTCCGAATGACTCCTACCGCCTAGGAGTCTCCAACCTTCAAGAGTAACAAGAACGATGGGGAAAAGCTCAAGACTTGCTCAAATCAAGAATTCCTTTGGTGCTAAGATGGGAAGGAGTGGATCTATCACTTGAGTGGACAACCTCTCTTAAATGCTCTCAAATCCCTTAGGGATCTAACATTTGGTGTAGGAGTGTCAGAGAGAGAGAGAGTGAAAATTGTTCTTGAGAAAGTTCAAAGTGAATGGTCAAACCTCCCATGGGATAGGTGAGAGGTATATATATTACCCCTCAATAAGTGGTCGTTGGGGCCAATCTGAGTGCAACAGTGATACGTCTCCAACACGTATCTATAATTTTTGATTGTTCCATGCTATTATATTACCTGTTTTGGATGTTTATGGGATTTACTTTACACTTTTATATTTTTTTGGGACTAACCTATTAACCTAGAGCCCAGTGCCAGTTTCTGTTTTCTCCTTGTTTTTGAGTTCTACAGAAAAGGAATACCAAACGGAGTCCAAACGACGTGCCAATTTTTGTTGATTTTTGTGGACCAAAAGAAGCCCATGGAGTGAAAGAGTTAGGCCAGGAGAGTCCTGGGCTGCCCACGAGGGTGGGGGGTGAGCCCACCCCCTGGGCGCGCCCCCTACCTCGTGGACATCCCGGAGACCCCCTTGACGTGAGACCTACGCCAAAAATTCTTATTAATACGGAAACCTCCAGAAAACACCATAGATTGGGAGTTCCGCTGCCGCAAGCCTCTGTAGCCACCAAAAACCGATCTGGGCCTTGTTCCGGCACCCTGCCAGAGGGGGGATCCCTCAACAGTGGCCATCTTCATCATCTCGGCGCTCTCCATGACGAGAAGGGAGTAGTTCACTGTCGGTGTCAAAACCGGCGGATCTCGGGTAGGGGGTCCCGAACTGTGCGTCTTAGGCTAATGGTAACATGAGGCAGGGGACACGATGTTTACCCAGGTTCGGGCCCTCTCTATGGAGGTAATACCCTACTTCCTGCTTGATTGGTCTTGATGATATGAGTATTACAAGAGTTGATCTACCACGATATCGTAGAGGCTAAACCCTAGGAGCTAGCCTATGATTATGATTGTTGTTGTCCTACGGACTAAACTCTCCGGTCTATATAGACACCGGAGGGGGATAGGGTTACATAGAGTCGGTTATAGAGAAGGAGATCTAACATCTGAATCGCCAAGCTTGCCTTCCACGCAAAGGAGAGTCCCATCCGGACACGGGACAAAATCCTCAATCTTGTATCTTCATAGTCCAATAGTCTGGACAAAGTACATATGCCGGTTGTCCGGATACCCCCTAATCCAGGAATCCCTTAGTAGCCCCTGAACCAGGCTTCAATGATGATGAGTCCGACGCGCAGTTTGTCTTCGGCATTGCAAGGCGGGTTCTATCTCCGACTACTTCATGGAAGATTTTGAACACAAGGATCGCGTCCGGCTCGGCAAAATAATTTCCACACACCACCGTAGAGAGCACAATACTTTATAAATTTAATCTGCTGACAATTTTCCATAGCGCATTCTCATGCCGTGGCCGGGTTTAATACGAACCATTTTTCTTAGCCTGCCACGACACGCACTGCAAGGCGGTTTTATAGGTACACCTTGTCGAGGCAGAGATCGTGTCCCCCTTATCGCAGGATTCTCATCAGTACAGGTGCGGGTAACCCAACCAGGCCCGTTGGCATGACTCCATGTTTTTAGGCAAGTCCCTAACGGTTACTCTGAGGACGCTTGATATTCATCCCCTTTATAGAGGGGTCGAGGCCTATCCCTTTCTTACCACGCTTGTGCCTTTTCGCATCTTGAGTTCCAACACTCGAAGCTCAAGCTTAGGCACTTCGGATCTCCAATCATGTCTAGATCCAACCTTCAAGGTTGGTGGATGGCCTCCTCTGTCACAGAGGAGGACATTGGAAAGCTCAAGGAGGCCAGATATCTGACCGCCGATGTCAAGCACAGGCTTCCCGCTCCAGGGCAGGTCATCCCCACTCGCGAACCCAACGAGAGTGGTGTATTCGTTTCTCACTTCCTCCGAGGCTTAGGTTTTACCCTAGATCCCTTCGTGAGAGGGCTCATGTTCTATTATGGGCTAGATTTTCACGATCTAGCTCCGGACTCCATCCTTCACATCTCATCGTTTATCGTCGTGTGTGAAGCCTTCCTCCATATCACCCAACACTTCGGCTTATGGCTCAAGACCTTCAATGTGAAGTCGAAGGTGACCGAGGGGCGACACGCGGAGTGCGGAGGCGCTGCAATAAGCAGAAACGCCGATGCCCCATGGCCAGAGGGTTCCTTCCCGGAGGTGTCCGATATGTGGCAATGGAGGTGGTTCTATGTCACAGCTCCCCGAGGCACAAAGTGGGCGGCTGCCCCTGCCTTCCGCTCGGGCCCTCTGCCTCAACTGGCATCGTGGGCCAACATGGGACTGGACTGAGGGACTGCTAATGACGTGCCGACATTGCAGAGCCGCATTCAGGAGCTTCTCGAGAGGGATATCAGTCTTGTCAGAATCATTCAGGTAATGCTTGTTTGACGGGCCCTGCCATGCAAACGTCGACTTCTCCGGATGTGGGAGTTCAATCCAGAAGGTCCGTGAACCATTCAACACTTCCTCGGCATGACGCTCAAAGGGATGTATAAGTTATTCTTCGTACCACGAGTAAAGTGTCCAGACACCACGGAGGATGCGGACCTGAGCTGCAACCGCCCAGATACCCAAGTAAGTAACCCTGTACCCGAACACTTTGTTTATTCACAGCATTATTCTAAAAACTGTCTGCGGCCAGGATTGGCTCAGCAAGGCGGAGGGGATCAGATGTCCAGCCCCACTTCCCGAAGGCTTGCCTAGTCCTGCAATAGCCAGGATGCTTAGACGTGCGCTAAGCCAAGTGCCCTCGGGGAAAGGGGAGGAGAAGAATAGGGAAGCCGAGCTTCACACATTGCACATCTAAACCGAGGGAACTACTGTCTCCACAAAGGAGGATAATCGGGGAGGTGAATCCAAGGTTTCCTCCCCCCGCGGGAAGAAAATGGCCGCCTCCGAAGACTTGGAAACGGAGGTGCCTAAACAAGGGAGGAAAGCTTAACCAGGGGGGCCTCCCCCGAAGGGCGTCCTCACTACACCATGCCCGCAAACGGGCTAGCCCTCCACCGAGCTGTAAGTTAATCGTACATAAAAAGCTATTGCTTTTTCCTCTGAGAATAATAACCAGGATCTATCTTTTGCTGTCCGGCTAGTAGCTCGTCTCAACAGAGTTCGTCTTCGGGGGATCTTCTTCCAGAGATGATGGAGAGTGAAACACCACCTGCCTCTCCGCCCCATGGGGCAGGCGACCATGAGGTGTCATCATGAAGGAGTCCAGATCTGCCGAGGCTGGAAGCTAACACTTCGTCCACCCCGAGCCCGGCGTGTTCGGCTCCCATGGAGGGTAGTGAGAAGGGTCCGGGACAGTCCAGCGCCCGGCCGAACATACTGACGGGCCTCCTGGAGCAAGCTGGTCTCTCGGAGGATCACCGTACGTTAATGGGTACGGTGTTGGAGAAGATTTCATCCACCACAAGCGGGTTGAATGAGGCTTTTATGAGCCTGGTCAAAGGCTTTGAGGTACGCACGAATACACGTAATTTTTGGTTGGACCGCACGCGATAGGTGTGCTCCGTATAGATAGTAGCCCTTGAGACTTTGGTTGCCAGCCCTAGGCGGCAAACGGAGGATCACACTCCCAGGTAATGATCACACTGCATTCATGCGTAGGTTGCAAAGGGTCCGGCGGTAGACCGGTCCACTGAATTCGCCGAGCTGAGGCGACAGATTGATGTGGTGGACGCCAACATCGCGCTTGTGAACAAGTGGTTTGGCGAGTCACAGAGTATGTGCTTGTTTTTCCTTATTTGTTTAGGGAATAGTAAGAGTAGCATAGTGTTAATATGATATGCTTTGCCTGCTGGCGGAGCTGCTGCCGTGGAGGCCCTGAGGGCGGAACTTGCCTTAGCCAAGGAACAAGCCCAGGCTAGCAATGCGGCTGCCCTAAAGGCGGCCGAAGATTTGAGAGCCAAATAGGCTGCTCATCGCCGAAGCGTAGAGAAAATAGCAGAGATGGTTGTGGAGCTGAGGGACGCCGCCGGCCGATATGAGCTTCTCGAGAAAGAGAATCAGGCAAAGTCGATGGACCTAAAGAAAGCCCCGGATGCGGCCAAGGTGACTCGCTCTGAAATTAGGGCTGTGCGGGAGGAGCGTCGGCAGGCCGGAGATATCGTGGCTAGAAGCCCCTATTTGTTGCGGATGAAGTTTGCTGACCCCGAGTACGCTCCTCTGGATCAGCTTTTGAGTGTTGCAGACGCGTATGCATATCTGGCAAAAAGTGTGGCTGATGCGACCAAGTTCTTCAAGCATCAAAAAGATAATGACATAGAAAGGTTGTTCTGGTCGCAATTCCATGCTCCGATGCGCCCGCTGCCGTTGAGTGAGCGGATGGCCGCTGTGGCCGAGCTCCATAGGTTGTCCAGTCTAGCAATGAGGTCTGTAATAGACCATCTATGGCCGAAGGGGCCAAGGCCGCGAAGTTATTTTGGTTTAGTGCAACAATTCCTTGGCGCCATATCGTGAATCGATGCCATGAAGAGGTCGGCATGCATAGAGGGTGCGCGGAAGGATCTTTCCCATGTCAAAACATATTGGGCATATATGGAGGCTACCAGCATTGCAACCCAGAGTCTGGCAGGAAGCCAGGACCCAGCCGAGCACTATTTTGAGCAGGTCATAGAGGGTGCCCGTATAATAGAGGCTCAATGCTCGAAGAATGTCATGTTCGAGTGAAAAGTCGTTCAATTGTAAAAACAATTCTTATTTTAATTGTAAAGGTTGTGTTTATACTTTCACCTGAAAGTATCATAGTGCCTCCTATGCGGCCGTTTATGTATGTATATAACCTGAAAGTTAGCAGTCGTTGGCTTCAGCCCCCATGCATATGCGGGGGTTTTCGAGAAAATGTGCGTAATCACACTTGATCCAACGCCTTGGTCCATTAAGGAGGTGATCGCGCGTCGAACTAGGCAACCGGACTATATAGCTTTAACACTTTCACTTAGCCATGGGAGTTTGACGGTGGGGCTACAATGTAGCCCCTAGTACCTTCGCGTGTATCCGGATAGGGACGCGTATGTACATGACTGGGAAATGGTCCTTCGTTAATGCGGAGGAATCCTAAACATTCCGTTGAGTCCTCGAGTGGTTGACTAGTCTCTCTCTGTATCATGACATCAGTTTTTGGCTTTCTCTACTGAGGTGCTCATCTGGAATAACCAGGGCACAATCGCAGTAGTTCTCCTTTGGCCGCCTTAGCCGATAGAACATAACGTAAGGCAGCAAACCCAGGAGCCGGGAAAACCCAACATTTGACCAAAGACATGATTCGGAGCTGATGCATATAAGGCCAAACTTGTGACGTCGAACACTCCCGAAGGTATTAGGAATTTATAACATATACTGGGCTGAGCAACGCCCTCGATTATGAACCCTGTATTTCCAGGTACGTGCATTGATCTGTTGTGGCGAAATGCCTATAATGCCAGTATCCCCTGTGGGTGTATTGAATACCCGCGGATGTCAAGCAACAAGAGAGAGTAAAGAAGCTTTACACAGGGGCTTAATCTAAAGAGAAACCTTTGAGTGGGGCCCTGCTGCACGTCTGTGCCTTTGTCTCCGTTGTGCCGTATCCTGGAAGGGCATCGCACGAATAGTGTGTGTAAAAAATGAGAAACTCATGTAAAAGAGTATGGAGTAAGTCGTGCGAAAAGTTGTTTATTCTCAATGAATGTTAGAAATGTAAGATATTGGCATATTAATAAGGTCAAGCCGAATTGTGGGCCTTATTACATGTTTGCAGCCCCTGGTACCATCTATGGGGGTATATGTATAGCACCCAACTTAGGTTTATCTGGGTTGTTAGCGACGGTGGTGCACCGGACTCGTCTAACCGTGTCTGTGGTCTTAACGGTCGATCATGCATTCTAAGAGGAGAGGCCGCTTAGTGTCCGGCTTCTAGAGCCGCCACATACTCTTCCGCATGCCAGGAACGCCCTGTGATTCCGCTAACAGTGATGACGCCACGTGGACCAGGCATTTTGAGTTTAAGGTAGGTGTAGTTCGGTACTGGGTTGAAGCGAGCGAAGGCCATTCTTCCGAGTAATGCATGATAATCGCTGCTGAAGGGAGCGATGTCGAAGAGTAATTCTTCGCTTCTGGAGTCGGGAGAACCGAATGTCACCTCTAATACGAGGGAGCCTCTGCAACGGGCATCAACGCCTGGTATCACTCCTTTAAAGGTGGTGTTACTTTGGCTGATTCTGGATGGGTCTATCCCCATCTTGCGGATGGTGTCCTGATATATAATACTAAGACTACTGTCGCCGTCCATGAGGACTCGAGTTAGATGGTATCCATCGATTATTGGGTCGAGCACCAAGGCAGCCGATCCTCCGTGTCGGATACTAGTCGGGTGGTCCCTATGATCAAAAGTGATTAGGCAGGCCGACCAGGGGTTGAATTCAGGGGCAACGGGCTCTACAGCGTATGCGTCTCTGAGCGTGCGTTTGTGCCTTCTTTTTGGTATGTGAGTCGCATAGATCATGTTTACTATTTTGACTTCTGGTGGGAATTTTATCTGTCCTCCAGTGTTCGGCTGGCGAGGCTCATCCTCATCTTCACTTGGTGTTTCCCTTCCCTTGTGTTCGGCATTTAACTTGCCGGCCTTCTTGAAGACCCATCATTCTATGTGAGTGTGATTCGCAGGTTTTTCGGGGGTGCCATGAATTTGGCACAACTTGTCGAGGAATTTGTTCAGGCCAGACGGTCCCTCTTTGCTGCCTTTAAATGGCTTCTTTCTTTGACCGGGTCGAGAGCCCCTGAATCCGGCGTTGACCGTCGTGTTGTCTCGACGCTTGTTCTTATTGCGCCGTGGCTTGCCGTTGCCATCCCTAATTTCGGATTTTCCTGGGTCACTGGTGCCTCTACGGACCAACCAACTGTCCTTGCCCGCACAAAAGCTGGTCATAAGGCTTGTTAAGGCCGCCATTGTCCTCGGCTTTTCTTGGCCGAGGTGTCTGGCCAGCCACTCATCCCGGATACTGTGCTTGAAGGCCGCTAGGGCTTCGGCATCTGGACAGTCGACAATTTGATTCTTCTTAGTGAGAAATCTGTTCCAAAGCTTGCGGGCTGACTCTCCGGGCTGTTGTATTATGTGACTTAAATCGTCTGCATCCGGAGGTCGGACATAGGTCCCTTGAAAATTGGCCCTGAAAGCGTCTTCAAGTTCCTCCCAACTTCCGATTGAATTTTCGGGGACGCTTTTCAACCAGTGCCGAGCTGGTCCTTTTAGCATGAGGGGAAGGTATTTGATGGCGTGGAGGTCATCCCCATGAGCCATGTGGATATGAAGGATAAAGTCCTCAATCCAGACCCCAGGGTATGTCGTTCCGTCGTATGCCTCTATGTTCACGGGTTTGAATCCCTGTGGAAATTCGTGATCCAGCACCTCATCGGTGAAGCACAGAGGGTGCACAGCCCCTCTGTATCTGGACATATCGTGGCATACTGTCGGCTGTTGTGGTGTCTGGGTTTGATTCCGAACTGGTATTCGATCAGCGTGATCGTTTTGGTGACCATAGTCCCGCGTCGGAGCATGTCCTCTCGATCCAGAGATGGACCTGGTAGCGCCGGCCTTTTTGTCCAGGAGCTCACGTAAATCGTGTGCGGCGACAGTGGCTACTCTATCGCGGCAAATGAAGTGGTTGGTCCGGTCGATTGGCCGTATTGTTCTTCGGCGGAATGGGCTCTACGGCCTCATCGTCGAATTCGGGTAGCAGTTTGTGTTTTGGGTAGCTCTTTGTGTGGCGATCGTCGCCATATTTTCCTTCAGTGTCCAGCACCTTATTCCATTGGCGGTTGAGCGGATCCTGCACGGCCTTAAGCCTTTGCTTATGCTTCTTTAGGCTCCTCGCAGTGGCCATAAGCCTTCTGCAGAGGTTATCTTGTTCCAAACGTTTTTCCGGGATGATGAATGCATCGTTGTCGGTGTCAAAACCGGCGGATCTCGGGTAGGGGGTCCCGAACTGTGCGTCTAGGCGGATGGTAACAGGAGACAAGGGACACGATGTTTTACCCAGGTTCGGGCCCTCTTGATGGAGGTAAAACCCTACGTCCTGCTTGATTGATATTGATGATGTGGGTATTACAAGAGTAGATCTACCATGAGATCAAGGATGCTAAACCCTAGAAGCTAGCCTATGGTATGATTGTTGTTCGTCCTATGGACTAAAACCATCCGGTTTATATAGACACCGGAGAGGGCTAGGGTTACATAGAGTCGGTTACAATGGTAGGAGATCTACATATCCGTATCGCCAAGCTTGCCTTCCACGCCAAGGAAAGTCCCATCCGGACACGGGAGGAAGTCTTCAATCTTGTATCTTCATAGTCTTGGAGTCCGGCCGATGATGATAGTTCGGCTATACGGACACCCCCTAGTCTAGGACTCCCTCAGTAGCCCCTGAACCAGGCTTCAATGACAACGAGTCCGGCGCACATATTGTCTTCGGCATTGCAAGGCAGGTTCCTCCTCCGAATAATTCATAGAAGATTGTGAACACTAGGATAGTGTCTGGCTCTGCAAAATAAATTCCACATACCACCGTAGAGAGAATAATATTTACACAAGCTCAATCTGCTGACGTATTTTGTGGCGTGACGTCACACCACAACCAAGCCTTTACTCGAATCGTTTTCATTATACCACCTCCGCGCGTTTAGCGAAGTGGTTTCCTTGGCATGTCTTGTCGAAGCAGAGATTGTGTTCCCCTTATTCCGGGATTCTCATCAATACGGACGTGGGTAACCCAACCGCGCCTGTTGCCACGCCCCCTCCATCGAAGGCGGGTTCCAAACGGTCATGGGGACGGCTCTTGGTATTCTCCCTCTTTATAATGAGACCAAGGCCCATTCTTTTTCTTCAATCCTCAATCAAATCCACCCCTCGCCCCGAGTTCCAACACCCAGAGCTCCAGATTCGGGTACTTTCGACCTTCGACAATGTCCAGCTCCGACCTACGAGGCCGGTGGATGCCCTCCTCCGTCACGGAAGAGGACGTGCTAAAGCTGAGAGACGCCAGGTACTTAACCTACGAGATTTCGCATAGGTTGCCTGCCCAAGGGCAAGTTATTCCTACTCCCGAGCCCGGCGAGAGTGTCGTGTTCGTGTCTCACCTCCGTCGGGGTTTAGGCTTCCCGATGGATCCCTTCGTGAGGGGGCTCATGTTTTACTATGGGTTGGAATTCCATGACTTGGCTCCAGAGTCCATCCTCCACATCTCATCATTCATTGTCATCTGCGAAGCCTTCCTCCGCACTACCCCTCACTTCGGCTTGTGGCTTAAAACCTTCAACGTGGAGCCGAAGATGATTGAGGGGCGTCAGGCAGAGTGCGGTGGGGCGGTTTATAAGCAAGAAGGCCGATGCTCCATGGCCCGAGGGCTCTTTTCAGGAGGAGCTCGGCTTGTGGCAACAGGAGTGGTTCTATATCACCGCTCCCAGGGGCAGCAGGCAGAGGCCACCGCCCGTCTTTCGCCCGGGCCCTCCACAACGGCTGACGTCATGGGTCAACAAAGGGCTTGACTGGGGGCCGTCCAAAGACGTACCCCTGTTGCAGGGCCGGATTTGAGACCTCCAGGAAGGGGAGATCAATCTGCTCGTAGTGACGCAGGTTATGCTAATTCGGCGCCTTCTGCCCTGCAAACGTCGCCCCCTCCGCCTGTGGGAATTTAATCCGGAGGGACCACGAGCTCTCCAACACTTCATGGGTTTGACACCCGTGGAGATGTACAAACTGTTCTTCGGATCACAAGAGATGCGTCCGGTCTTGACCGAGGACGCTGGCCTAAGCTGCAATCGCCCGGATACTCAAGTAAGTAGCCCTGTGTCCGGACACATTGTCCATTTATTCATCATGGGTTTGCCTTTTAACCAGCTATCCCTTGGACAGGAGTGGATAGCGCAAGCAAAACTGATACGGTGTCCGCCCCCCCTCCCTGAGACCATGCCGGATCCTGTGTTAATCAAAATGTTGGAGGTTGCACCTTCGGAGGAGGGCGAAGGGGGGCACAGGGAAACTACCACCTCTACCAAGGAGGCTTTCAGTAAGGGGGGAATCAAGAATCCCTCCCTCCAGGGGGAGAAGAGGACCGCTTCCGAAGACCCGGAGGCCCAGGCCTCAAAGCGGGGAAATAAATCTGCATCGGAAGGTCTTGTGCCGGGAAGAGCCCCGGCCGCACAGTCTCCCCAAAGGAATCAGCCCTCCAGCGAGCCGTAAGTACAAAAGGGGGAGTTTTGTAATAGGGGACAACCCTATTTTATTTCTAAGGGTAACCGAAGTTTTCACCATGTAGTTCGGATCTCAGCCCTTCTCAGCAGAGCTCATCTTTGGGGGACCTTCGTCCGGAGATGATGGAGAGCGAAATGCCTCCATCTGCCGCCCCGTCGGGCGGGACGGACGACCCTGAGGTGTCGTCATGGAGGGTCTCCCCGAGTCCGGCGGGGCCGGGGAGTTCGGCCCCCACTGGAGTACGGCCGGTGGAGCTGCAGGATTTGCTCGAGATGGCGTCCATCTCAGAAGATCACCGCACATTAATGAGTATGGTGATTGAAAGGATCTCATCCGCCGAGAGCGGGTTGCATGAGGCCGTCGGAAGTTTGCTGACGGGGTTTGGGGTACGCAAAAAATGACATACCTTTTGACAGTTTTGCACATGGAGTGCGCCCTGTATAGATAGTAGCCCCTGAGACTTGGTATGCTGTCGAAAGTGACAGCGTGCCGAGGATCATAATCTCAGTTATAGAATGTCGCCTTTCCTATGCAGGTGGCGGAACGTTCGGTGGCCAGCCGGACTGATGGAGTTGCCGAGCTGAAGCGGCAACTCGATGTTGCGGATGCGGACATCGCGCTGGTCAATAAATGACTTGACGAGTCACAAGGTAGGTGGTTTCTCCGCGGTCACCTAGTAAGGGAGCTGATGCCCGTTCCTTACAATTTGTATGCTTGATGCAGATGGTGCCGCTGCTGTGGAAGACCTTCGAGCAGAGCTTGCTCGAGCCAAGGAGCAAGCCAGGAAAAGTGATGCGGCTGCCTCGAAGGCAGCGGAAGAGCTAAAAGCCGAAAAGGCTGCTCACTGCCGAAGCAAGGAGGAGATGGCCGGAATGGCCGTGAAATTAAAAGATGCTACTGACCCCTATGAGGTTCTTGAAAGAGAACGCCGAGCGGAGCAAGAGGACCTGAAGAAGGCCGCGGCCGAAGCCAAGGATGCCCGTTGTGCGATGCGGGCTATGAAGGAGGAACTGCGTCAGGCTGGAGACATTGCGGCTGGAAAGCCCTTTCTGCTGCGTAGGAAGTTCACGGATCCGAAGTATGCTCAGTTGGGCCAATTGTGTGGTGCGGAAGATCCTTATCTGGATTTGGCGGCGAGTGCGGCGGACGCAGTCGTGCACTTTCGAAGCCAGAAGGATCACGGAATGGAAGAGCTTTTCTGGTCTCAATTCCATAGTCCGGAGCGTCCGCTTCCGTTGACCGATCGGTTGGCTGAGTGGGCTGAGCTGAATAGATTGTCCGGACTTGCCATGATGGATGTGGTGGCTCATTTGTGGCTAGAAAGGCCCAAGCCGGAGAGTTATTTTGGTTTGTTGCAGCAATTCCTTGGGGCGGTGCCGCATATCGAGGCGATGCAGCGGTCGGCATGCATAGAGGGTGCACGGATGGCTCTCGCCCGTGTTAAGACATACTGGGCGGAGATGGATGCCACCGATGTTGCATCACGGGGTTCGGACAAAAGCCGATTACCTGCCGAGCACTATTTTGAGGAAGTCCTGCAGGGCGCTTGTTTAATAGAGTCGTAGTGCTCGAAAGATGTTATGTTCAAATGACATGTATGATTTGTGAGATCATGTTTATAATGTAACTCCTTTTTATACTTGTGCGTTCAAGTATTGAACTATCTCCTGTGCGGCCATATATGTATGTATAACCTGAAAGATGGCAGTCTTTGGCTTCAGCCCCCATGCACATGGTGTGGGGGTGTTTGCAAAAAATAGCGCTTTTCACACTTAATCCAACGTCTTGGTCCTTTGAAGGAGGTGATAGCATAGCAAACTAGGCAACCGGACTATAATGCTTTATCACTTTCACTTAGCCATAGGAGCTCGATGGTGGGGCTACTATATAGCCCCTAGAGGCACCACGCTCTCCAAACTCGGGGCGCGTATGTGCCTGACCGGGAAGCGGTCCTTCGTTAAAGCGGAGGAATTAAAACATTCCAGTAGTCGATCGAGTGGTTGACCAGTCTCTTGCTATATCATTACAGTCAGTTTTCGGCTTTCTCTACTGAGGTACTCGCCCGGCCGAATCGGGGCACAATCGCAGTAGCTCTCCTGGTGCCGCGTTAGCTGATGGAGCGGAACGTAAGGCAGCAAAACACAGGAGCCGGGTAAACCCAACATTTGACCAAAGACATGATTCGGAGATGATGCATATAAGGCCTAACTCGAGACACCGAACACTCCCTGAGGTATTCGGTCTTTATGATACCGGGCAGAACAATGCCCTAAGCCCCTAGTGTCCAGGTACGGGCGAGAACTTCTGACGCGGCCGATGCCAAAACGCCAGCCTCCTCCTCGGTTATGGTAGGAAACCGGGGGATGTGTATCAACAAGAGACAGTAAGAAAGGTTTACGCAGGTTCTTAATCTGAAAAGAATCCTTGCAACGGGTCCCTGCCGCACGTCTGCGCCTGTGTCTCCGTTGTGCTGTATCCTGGACGGGTGTAGCACGTGCTTCATCTGTAAAAGAGAAGAACTTAGTTTGGAAGAAAAAAAATCGTGCGAAAGATGTATTTAAAATAAAGTATGATTTGGAAGATGAATAAAGTTGAGCTTTATTGGCTCTCATCGTTTATACGTGCAGCCCCTTGTAAAGAGGTATGCGGCTGGGAAGCCCCTTGTTTATTTATGCCGGACTTGCCAAACCGTGTCCGAGGTCTGAATGACCTGTTTTTAGGGGCTTTGACCAGCAGGGTCGGATTAGTTTGTGGCTGTCAAGGCAGTCTCACGTTTTCCGTGGTCGAGGAACACTCTGAGTTACCCTTTAATGAGATTATGCCGCATGGACCGGGCATTTTAAGCGTAAGAGACGCGTAATGCGGTATTGCGTTAAAGCGGGCGAAAGCTTCGCGTCCCAGTAGTGCTTGATGGCTACTTTTGAATGGGGCGATATGGAAAGTGAGATTTTCGTGATGGAGGTTGTTGGATGAACCAAACATAACCTCTAGTAGTACAGAGCCTGTACAATTGGCGTAAAGGCATGGCGTCACTCCTTTGAAGGAAGTGCTGCTACGATGAATTTTAGTGGGGTCTATCCTCATTCTGCGGATGGTGTCCTGGTATAGCAGGTTTATATCGCTGCCGCCATCCATTAGGACTTGTGTGAATTGTAGTCCATCAATTATGGTATCCAATACCAAAGCAGTCCCTCCTGCGTTTCGAACACTTCTGGAGTAATCCTGATGGTCGAAAGTAATTGGTTTAAACATCCAATTTCGGGACTCTGCTAGGGCGGACCGTGCGGCGCGTGTTTTAGCAGGTGCTGCACTATTTTTCCTTGTTATCAGATGAAGTGAGTTCACTGTTTTGACTTCTAGTGGGAAAGTCTTCTGTTTTCTGGCGTGCTGCTTGTGGGGTTCGTCGTCGTCTTCGCTTGGTGTGTCGAGCCCCTTGTGTTCGGCGTTAAGTCGGCCGGACTGCTTGAGACCCAACAATCTCTGTGGGTATGGTTTGCCGGCTTCCCGGGGGTACTATGGATTTGACATATCCTATCCAAGATTTTGTTTAGGTTGGATAGCTCATCACTTTTGTCCTTAAGAGGTAGTGTTTTATTATTCGGCTGAGAGCTGGCCGAGGTGTCTGGCGAGCCATTCATCTCGGACGTTATGTTTAAAGGCTGCTAAGGCTTCGGCGTCCGGACAATCGACTATTTGGTTCTTTTTGGTGAGGAACCTGTTCCAGAATTTGCGTGCTGACTCTCTGGGCTGTTGAGTTATGTGACTTAAATCGTCTGCATCCGGAGGGCGGACATAAGTCCCCTGAAAATTTGCTCGAAACGCATCCTCGAGCTCTTCCCAACTTCCAATGGTATTTTCTGGGAGGCTTTTGAGCCAATGCCGAGCTGGCCCTTTGAGCTTGAGGGGTAGGTATTTTATGGCATGGAGATCGTCTCCTCTGGCCATAGGTATGTGTAGGATATAATCCTCAATCCAGACTCCGGGGTCTGTTGTTCCGTCATATGCCTCTATGTTTACGGGTTTGAATCCCGCTGGAAATTCATGATCCAGTACCTCATCGGTGAAACA
This sequence comes from Triticum dicoccoides, assembly GCF_002162155.2. Classification (NCBI taxonomy): domain Eukaryota; kingdom Viridiplantae; phylum Streptophyta; class Magnoliopsida; order Poales; family Poaceae; genus Triticum; species Triticum dicoccoides. The sequence goes on along the minus strand of NC_041391.1, from coordinate 206,057,509 downwards.
TAGTGGGTGTGCGGAGCCCCTGTATTTAGGTGTGCCGTTGTCTTCAAACACTCGGCGGGTTGTGTTGCTCCCTGGTGTCTTCTTTTTTGGCCCATAGATGGACCTGACCGGGCCATCCTTTTTGCGGGGATCCTTATGTGGATCGTGTGCCGGCTTGTGTGCGGCGCCGCTTGCCGCTCTTAGCCTGTCATCTGGTCGTCTATCCGGCCAGGCGGCCTCTTTCTTTTTTGACTGTGGGGGCTCTACGGCCTCCTCGTCAAACTCGGGCAACATCTTGCGCTTCGGGTAGCTCTTTGCCTGGTGACTATCGCCGTATTTATCTGCGGTATTGAGTACTTTGCTCCATCTCATTCTGAGTGCGTCCTCCGCTGTTTTGAGCTTCCGATTTTGCTTCTTCAAACTTCTTGCAGTGGTGACGAGCCTTTTATGAAGGTTCTTATGCTCCGGTGATGTGTCCAGCGTGAGATCGTCTGGACTGTTGTTTTCGCCGGGGATGGGTTGCTTGTCCAATTCATCCTATTCGGATGGTTGCTTGGTGGCATGTTCGTCGTCCACTGCTTTCTCACTTCTCTAAGGCTGGGTCAGTATGGGTGCCGTTGTTATCGAGGCGGGACATCGGGCGGCGCTTGCGTCGCCGTTATGGTTGTTTGTCGGGGGAGTTGTCCTTCGCAACGTCCCGTTGTTCCTCGTTATCGCTTCCTTTTGGCGTGTCCACCATGTATACGTCGTGAGTTGAGGTGGCTTTCCAGTGCCTAGTAGGCGCTGGTTCTTGGTCATCTCCGGCATCGTCGTCCATACCGTCGATGTCTTCGGAGTCGAAGTCTAGCATATCAGTTAGATCGTCGACAGTGGCTACTAAGTGGGTGGTGGGTGGGCCTTGAATTTCTTCATCGTCCGCATCCCAACCGTCCTGACCGCAGGCCGGCCAGGTCTCTCCTGATAACGAGAGATACTTTTGCGAACTCAGGATGTCGCCGAAAGGTGAGTGTTGAAAGATGTCCGCAGTGGTGAACTCCATGATCGGCGCCCAATCGGATTCGATTGGAGGGGGCGCGGGAGGTTCGGAGTTCAGCGAGGAGTCCGGCACCTCGGAATCACGAGCTTCACAAGGGACAAGGTCAGTATTCGGCTCCATCGCCATAGAGGTTGCAGCCCCAGACGCGGTGTCTAGCCACCCATCCTTGATCTGCGCAGCCGGCTCCGAATCGAGGGTCGGAGCAGGCTCGTGTGCGGCCTCCAGGGCACTGTCCGGCTGCAGAGCTAGATCATGCCCATCGTGACAGTGCGGCGCGCTCGGCTGTGGCTCGAATCCATCGAAGATCAAGTCTCCGCGGATGTCAGCCGTGAAGTTCAAACTTCCAAATCTGACCTGACGGCCAGGGGCGTAGCTTTTGATCTGCTCCAGATGGCCAAGCGAATTGGCCCGCAGTGCAAAGCCGCCGAATACGAAGATCTGTCCGGGGAAAAAAGTCTCACCCTGGCTGCGTCGTTGTTGATAATCGAAGAAGCCATCGAGCCTATCGGTGACGACACAGAGGAACTCTCAATGAAAGCACCAATGTCGGTGTCAAAACCGGCGGATCTCGGGTAGGGGGTCCCGAACTGTGCATCTAGGCGGGTGGTAACAGGAGACAAGGGACACGGTGTTTTACCCAGGTTCGGGCCCTCTTGATGGAGGTAAAACCCTACGTCCTGCTTGATTGATATTGATGATGTGGGTATTACAAGAGTAGATCTACCACGAGATCAAGGAGGCTAAACCCTAGAAGCTAGCCTATGGTATGATTGTTGTTCTTCCTATGGACTAAAACCATCCGGTTTATATAGACACCGGAGAGGGCTAGGGTTACACAGAGTCGGTTACAATGGTAGGAGATCTACATATCCGTATCGCCAAGCTTGCCTTCCACGCCAAGGAAAGTCCCATCCGGACACGGGACGAAGTCTTCAATCTTGTATCTTCATAGTCTTGGAGTCCGGCCGATGATGATAGTTCGGCTATCCGGATACCCCCTAGTCCAGGACTCCCTCAATCGTCGACTGGACTTTCCTCCTCTCCGGAGGCAGGTTGATGAGTTCGGCCCTCAGGATCGCGGTGATCGGGCATCTGCTCCGGGCGTGTTCAATGTGGCCTGGCTTGTCCTGCTCTATCGCGGGGTCCATATGGTCATTGTTGCCGTTGGAGTCAATCGGAGTGTCAACTTTTCTTGCGCTGTTATCGATGTTTTTACTTTGACTGGACTTAGAGCGGCGCCTGCGCCGTTGTTTTGGCTTTTGTCCGGGGGGTTTATCCTCCCTTGTGTCCCTTTTGTCGTCGTTGTCCTCCTTAGGCGTGTCCACCATGTATATGTCATATGATGAGGTGGCAGTCCAGCGCCCCGTGGGCGGTGGTTCCAGATCATCCCCTGCATCGACATCCATACCGTCGATGTCTTCGGAGTCGAAGTCAAGCATGTCTGTTAGATCATCGACAGTGGCTATGAAGTGGGTGGTGGGTGGGCTGCTATTTTCCTTGTCGTCTGTATCCCACTCGAGCCGGACATAGTTCGGTCAAGAGTCTTCTGACAAAGAGAGAGACCTTAAAGAGTTTAGCACGTCGCCAAAGGGCGAGCGCTGAAAGATATCCACGGCAGTGAATTCCATGATTGGTGCCCAATCGGCTTCGATGGGCACGGATGCGCACGGTCTAGGACCCGCGGCCAGAAACAAGTCTGGGGGTCCGGCGACACAGATTTCCTTAGAGGTGGAGTATGTGTTCGGCTCCAACGCCGGTGAGTATGCGGTCTCCGTGGCGGGGTCCATCCACCCATCCTCGGACGACGCAATATGCCCCGGATTTAGGTCCAGAGCTGCTGTAGGTGCGATATCCTGAATAATGTCCGACAACCGATCTAAGTCGTGCTTGTCATGAGCGTTCGGAGCTCCCGGCGTATGCCCAAATTCGTAGAAGATCAAGTCTCGGCGGATGTCGGCCGTGTAATTCAAGTTTCCGAACCTGACCTGATGGCCAGGGGCGTAGCTGTCGATCTGCTCCAGATGGCCAAGCGAGTTGGCCCGCAGTGCAAAGCCGCCGAATACGAAGATCTATCCGGGGAGAAAGGTCTCACCCTGGACCGCATCGTTGTTGATGATTGAAGGAGCCATCAAGCCTTATAGCGACGACACAGAGGAACTCTCAATGAAAGCACCAATGTCGGTGTCAAAACCGGCGGATCTCGGGTAGGGGGTCCCGAACTGTGCGTCTTAGGATAATGGTAATAGGAGGTAGGGGACACAATGTTTACCCAGGTTCGGACCCTCTCTATGGAGGTAATACCCTCCTTCCTGCTTGATTGATCTTGATGATATGAGTATTACAAGAGTTGATCTACCACGAGATCGTAGAGGCAAAACCCTAGGAGCTAGCCTATGATTATGATTGTTGTTGTCCTATGGACTAAACCCTCTAGTTTATATAGACACTGGAGGGGGCTAGGGTTACACTGAGTCGGTTACAGAGAAGGAGATCTAATATCCGAATCGCCAAGCTTGCCTTCCACACAAAAGAGAGTCCATACGGACACGGGACGAACTCTTCAATCTTGTATCTTCACAGTCCAATAGTCCGGACAAAGTACATAGTCCGGCTGTCCGGATACCCCCTAATCCAGGAATCCCTCATTCACCCTCGGGGCTGAGGGTATGTACCAGTAGCTATGTGTTTTATCTCTCTCTCTCTCTCTCTCTCTCTCTCTCTCTCTCTCTCTTGTTCTTGATTTGGCACGATCTTGATGTATCGCGAGCTTTGCTATTATAATTGGATCTTATGATGTTTCTCCCCCTCTACTCTCTTGTAATGGACTGAGTTTTCCCTTTGAAGTTATCTTATCGGATTGAGTCTTTAAGGATTTGAGAACACTTGATGTATGTCTTGCATGTGCTTATCTGTGGTGACAATGGAATATTCATGTGATCTACTTCATGTACGTTTTGGTGATCAACTTGCGGGTTCCGTGACCTTGTGAACTTATGCATAGGGGTTGACACACGTTTTCGTCTTGGCTCTTCGGTAGAAACTTTGGGGCACTCTTTGAAGTACTTTGTGTTGGGTGAATAGATGAATCTGAGATTGTGTGATGCATATCGTATAATCATGCCCACGGGTACTTGAGGTGACATTGGAGTATCTAGGTGACATTAGGGTTTTGGTTGATTTGTGTCTTCAGGTGTTATTCTAGTACGAACTCTATGATAGATCGAACGGAAAGAATAGCTTCGTGTTATTTTACTACGGACTCTTGAATCGATTAGAAAGGATAACTTTGAGGTGGTTTCATACCCTACAATAATCTCTTCGTTTGTTCTCCACTATTAGTGACTTTGGAGTGACTCTTTGTTGCATGTTGAGGGATAGTTATATGATCTAGTTATGTTATTATTGTTGAGAGAACTTGCATTAGTGAAAGTATGAACCTTAGGCCTTGTTTCCTAGCATTGCAGTACTGTTTACGCTCACTTTTATCATTAGTTACCTTGCTATTTTTATAATTTCAGATACAAAAACCTATATCTACCATCCATATTGCACTTGTATCATCATCTCTTCGCTGAACTAGTGCACCTATACGATTTACCATTGTATTGGGTGTGTTGGGGACACAAGAGACTCTTTATTATTTCGTTGCAGGGTTGTTTGAGAGAGACCGTCTTCATCCTACGCCTCCCACAGATTGATAAACCTTAGGTCATCCACTTGAGGGAAATTTGCTACTGTCCTACAAACCTGTGCACTTGGAGGCCCAACAACGTCTACAAGAAGAAGGTTGTGTAGTAGACATCAAACTCTTTTCTAGTGCCATTGCCAGGGAGGTGAGTGCTTGAAGGTATATCTTTAGATCTTGCAATTGAATCTTTTTGTTTCTTGTTTTATCACTAGTTTAGTCTATAAAAGAAAATTACAAAAATATCAAATTGAGTTTGCTTCATACGCTTCATCTTTTTAATATCTTTCGTAAGAATGATGCTAAGGAAAATTGTGCTCAAGTGCTAGAAGAAGAAGTCTATAAAATGTTTGGCACTAAATCTTTGAATGATGAGCATGATTGCAATGTTGTTAGTATGAATTATTTGAATACCCATGTTGCTAATGATATGCAAATCCACAAGCTTGGGGATGCTATGTTTGATGAATATGACATTTTTTGTCCCCCAAGTATTGATGAGCAAATTTATTATGATGAAAGCATGCCTCCTATTTATGATGATTATTGTAATGATATGTATTCCATAAAGAATAAACATAACCATGAAACTTTTCATCATGATTTTAATTTTCAATTGGATTATGCTTCGCATGATAGTTATTTTGTTGAGTTTGCTCCCAATACTATTCTTGAGAAGAAGTTTGCTTATGTGGAGAGTAGTAAAATTTATATGCTTGTGCATCATGAAAATAATGCTTTATGTGATGGTTATATTGTTGAATTCATTCATGATGCGACTGAAAATTATTATGAGGGAGGAACATATGCTTGTAGGAATTGCAATAATACCAAGTTTCCTCTCAATGTGTTGAAAATCTTGAAGCTATGCTTGTTTTACCTTCCTATGCTAGTTGATTCTTGTTCCCATAAGTTGTTTGCTCACAAAATCCCTGTGCATAGGAAGTGGGTTAGGCTTAAATGTTCTAGTCATATGCTTCATGATGCTCCTGTTATGTTTCAATTCTTATCTTTTATGTGGGCATCATTGTCATCATCATGCCTATCTAGAAAGGCATTAAAGAAAAGCGCTTGTTGGGAGACAACCCAATATTTACCCTTACTATTTTTTTGTCCACATGATTATGCTACTGTAGTAATCATGTTTTATAGCTTTTGTTTCAATAAAAATGTCAAGGATAGCCTTTACCATGCTTATTTTGCAAGTATACATGTTGTTGTTTCAAAACAGAAAGTTCACCGCTATTGCAAAAATTCCCTAGAAAAGTCAGAGAATGATATAATGTTGCATTTTGCATATTGAGCTCTGATAAATCTTCTACAGTGTAGTATTTTTCTCATAATTTTTCGAGTTAGGGAAGTATGATGAATCTTGCATTCTTTACAGACTATACTGTTTTGGCAGATTGCTGTTATGTTTGCATTGTTTGCATATGTTTGCTTGTTTAATGATTCTATTTGAGGATAGGAGTATTAAATATGCAGATACATTTAGTATGCAATTTTGAATAATATTTTTTGTGATTTGCTATAGTAGAAAATGATAAGGTTTTTGCATTGGTTTATACTAACTTATCTCACGAGTTCTTGTTGAGTTTGGTGTGGATGAAGCTTTCGAGATTTAGGAAACCGAGATATAAAAGGAATTAAGGAGGCACAAAAGCCCAAGCTTGGGGATGCCCAAGGCACCCCAAGATAATATTTCAAGAAGTCTCAAGCATCCAAGCTTGGGGATGCCCCGGTAGGCATCCCACCTTTCTTCTTCAACAATTATCGGTTAGTATCGGTTGAACCTAAGTTTTTGCTTCTTCACATGATGTGTGCTATCCTTGAAATGTCATTTTGTTTTGTTTTGCTTGCTGTTTGAATAAATTACCAAGATCCTAAATTCTTAAATGTTAGAGAGTCTTCACATAGTTGCACAATTATTAGAATATTCTATGTGCTTCACTTATATCTTTTGGAGTAGTTTGTCTTTTGCTCTAAGTGCTTCACTTATACCTTTCTAGAGCATGGTGGTGGTTTTATTTTATAGAAATTATTGATCTCTCATCCTTCACTTATATTATTTTGAGAGTCTTTTAGAACAGCATGGTAATTTGCTTTGGTTATAAAATTGGTCTTAATATGACGAGCATCCAAGACAGGAATAATAAAAACTATCATATAGAGTGCATTAAACACTATGATAATTTTGATACTTGATAATCGTTTTGAGATATAAAGGTGGTAATGTTAGAGTCATGCTAGTTGGGTAATTATGAAATTGAGAAATACTTGTGTTAAAGTTGGCAAGTCCTGTAGCATGCACGTATGGTGAACGTTGTGTCACAAATTTGAAGCATGGGGTGTTCTTTGATTGACTTCCTTATGAGTGGAGGTCGGGATCGCGTGATGGTTAACTCCTACCAACCCTTCCCCTAGGAGCATGTGTAGTAGTACTTTGCTTTGAGGGCTAATAAACTTTTGCAATAAGTACATGAGTTCTTTATGACTAATGTGAGTCCATGGATTATACGCACTCTTACCCTTCCACAATTTGCTAGCCTCTACGGTACCGTGCATTGCCCTTTCTCACCTTGAGAGTTGGTGCAAACTTCGCCGGTGCATCCAAACCCCATGATACGATATGCTCTATCACAGATAAACCTCCTTATATCTTCCTCAAAACATCCACCATACCTACCTATTATGGCATTTCCATAGCCATTCCGAGATATATTGCCATGCAACCTTCCACTGTTCCCTTTATTATGACATGCTCCGTCATTGTCATATTGCTTCTGCATGATCATGTAGTTGCCATCATATTTGTGGCAAAGCCACCTTTATAATTCTTTCATACATGTCGCTCTTGATTCATTGCATATCCCGGTACACCGCCGGAGGCATTCACATAGAGTCATACTTTGTTCTAAGTATTGAGTTGTAATTCTTGAGTTGTAAATAAATAGAAGTGTGATGATCTTCATTATTAGAGCATTGTCCCATGTGAGGAAAGGATGATGGAGACTGATTCCCCCACAAGTCGGGATGAGACTCCGGACTTTATGAAAAATAAAAGAGGCCAAAGAAGCCCAAATAAAAAAAGAGACCAAAGAAGCCCACCAAAATAAATAAAAATAAAAATAATGAGAGAAAAAGAGAGAAGGTACAATGTTACTATCTTTTTACCACACTTGTGCTTCAAAGTAGCACCATGTCCTTCATGTTCTCCTATGTTGTCACTTTCATATACTAGTGGGAATTTTTCATTATAGAACTTGCCTTTATATTCCAATGATGGGCTTCCTCAAAATGCCCTAGGTCTTCGTGAGCAAGCAAGTTGGATGCACACCCACTTAGTTTCTTTTTTATGAGCTTTCGTACATTTATAGCTCTGGTGCATCCATTGCATGGCAATCCCTACTCCTCGCATTGACATCAATTGATGCGCATCTCCATACCCCGTTGATTAGCCTCGTCAATGTGAGACTTTCTTTTTTTGTCTTCTCCACACAACCTCCATCATCATATTCTATTCCACCCATAGTGCTATATCCATGGCTTACGCTCATGTATTGCGTGAGAGTTAAAAAAGCTGAAGCGCGTTAAAAAGTATGAACCAATTGCTTGGCAGAAACCGGGGTTGTGCATGATGGGAGTATTTTGTGTGACAAAAATGAAACATAGCCAAAATATATGATTTTGTAGGGATAAGCTTTCCTTGGCTATGTTATTTTGATAAGACATGATTACTTTTTAGTATGCTTGAAGTATTACTATTCTTATCTCAATATTGAACTTTTATCTTGAATCATTTGGATCTGAACATTCATTACATTGAGAAATATGCTAGGTAGCATTCCACATCAAAAATTCTGTTTTTATTATTTACCTACTCGAGGACGAGCAGGAATTAAGCTTGGGGATGCTTGATATGTCTCCAACGTATCTATAATTTTTGATTGTTCCATGCTATTATATTACCAGTTTTGGATGTTTATGGGCTTTACTATACACTTTTATATTATTTTTGAGACTAACCTATTAACCTAGAGCCCAGTGCCAGTTTCTGTTTTCTCCTTGTTTTTGAGTTTTACAGAAAAGGAATACCAAACAAAGTCCAAATGACGTGCCAATTTTTGATGATTTTTTGTGGACCAAAAGAATCCCCTGGAGTGAAAGGGTTGGGCCAGGAGAGTCCCGGGCTGCCCACGAGGGTGGGGGGGGGGGCGAGCCCACCATCCTGGGTGCGGCCCCTGCCTCGTGGACAGCCTGGAGACCCCCCCCCTGATGTGAGACCTATGCCAAAAATTCCTATAAATATTGAAACCTCTAGAAAACACCATAGATCGGGAGTTCCGCCGCTGCAAGCCTCGGTAGCCACCAAAAACCAATCAGGACCCTGTTCCGGCATCCTGCAGGAGGGGGATCCCTCACCGGTGGCCATCTTCATTATCCCGACACTCTCCATGACAAGAAGGGAGTAGTTCACCCTCGGGGCTGAGGGTATGTACCAGTAGCTATGTGTTTGATCTCTCTCTCTCTCTGTCTGTGTGTGTGTCTCTCGTGTTCTTGATTTGGCACGATCTTGATGTATCGTGAGCTTTTCTATTTCAGTTTGATCTTGTGATGTTTCTCCCCCTCTATTCTCTTGCAATGGATTGAGTTTTCCCTTTGAAGTTATCTGATCGGATTGAGTATCTAAGGATTTGAGAACACTTGATGTATGTCTTGCATGTGCTTATCTGTGGTGACAATGGGATATTCACATGATCTACTTGACGTACGTTTTGGTGATCAACTTGCGGGTTCATTGACCTTGTTAACCTATGCATAGGGGTTGGCACACGTTTTCGTCTTGACTCTTCGATAGAAACTTTGGGGAACTCTTTGAAGTACTTTGTGTTGGTTGAATAGATGAATCTAAGATTGTGTGATGCATATCATATAATCATGCCCACGGATACTTGAGGTGACATTGGAGTATCTAGGTGACATTAGGGTTTTGGTTGATTTGTGTCTTAAGCTGTTATTCTAGTACAAACTCTATGATAGATCGAACGGAAAGAATAGCTTCATGTTATTTTACTACGGACTCTTGAATAGATCGACCAAAAAGGATAATTTTGAGGTGGTTCCGTACCCTACAATAATCTCTTCATTTGTTCTCTGTTATTAGTGACTTTGGAGTGACTCTTTGTTGCATGTTGAGGGATAGTTATATGATCCAGTTATGTTATTATTGTTGAGAGAACTTGCATTAGTGAAAGTATGAACCTTAGGCCTTGTTTCCTAGCATTGCAATACCGTTTACGCTCACTTTTATCATTAGTTACCTTGCTGTTTTTATAATTTCAGATTACAAAAACCTTTATCTACCATCCATATTGCACTTGTATCACTATCTCTTCGCCGAACTAGTGCACCTATACAATTTACCATTGTATTGGGTGTGTTGGGGACACAAGAGACTCTTTGTTATTTGGTTTCAGGGTTGTTTGAGAGAGACCATCTTCATCCTATGCCTCCCACAGATTGATAAACCTTGGGTCATCCACTTGGGGGAAATTTTCTACTGTCCTAGAAACCTCTGCACTTGGAGGCACAACAACGTCTACAATAAGAAGGTTGTGTAGTAGACATCAAGCAGCCGTCGTGCGTCCGAGACCTATTGGACGTCCGAGGCCACGGCAGACACCGGACGTCCGACAGGGACCTGAAGTTCGACGATTTAGCACTGCATAGGAAGTACCAGATGACCGGTGGATACCGGACGTCCGAGGCCTCAGCAGGCACCAGACGACCGACAGGGACCGGAAGTCCGACGATTTAGCTCTGTGGAGAAGGTACCGGATGTCTGGTGGATACCGGATGTCCGATGATTTGGTTCTGATAACAAAGTGTCGGATGTCCGGTGGACACAGGAAATCCGACGTTTTGGCTCTATGAAGGAAATGCCGGACATCCGGTAGACACCGGAAATCCAACATTTTGACTCTGTATAGAAAGTACCGGACGTCCGGTGAATACCGACCGTCCGACATGTGTCGGTCGTCCGACAGAGATAGGGTTCAGAAGATGAGTGTTTAAGGAATATCACTTGAGCAAGACTTCTGCAAGACCCCATGTCCCCCTCTTAATAGTGCGAGATCCCTATACTCAAGAACAAACATAAAAGGGCCTAAGCCAGTAGACTTGTTTCTTCATTCTTGAGGAAGATAAATATTTCCGTAGTCATAATCCATACACACGATCCCGAGGGGACTAAAACCTGAGATATAGTAGGCAAACTCTGTTAGTCCCCTATGTGAGCATTGTCATCATCATCAAAATATGATTAAGGGCATGATTGCACTTTCAACCAACACCTCCGTCATCTTCCCCAACATCTTAGTCACCTTCCACCATCTATATTCAGCGGTCCACTCTCCCGCAACCCATTGTACCCTCTACTTGAAAATGGTGCTTTATGCTTCATATTATCATGCAATGATGTGTTGCCATCCTATGATGTCTGAGTAGATTTTTGTTGTCCTGTCGGGTGATTGGTGAATTGCTATTATTGGTTTAATTTGCTTGTGGTTACGTTGTTGTCCTTTGGTGCCCATCATATGAGCGCGCGTGTGGATCACACCATAGGGTTAGTTGTATGTTGATAGTGAAGGAAATATGCCATATCGACAATAATGAAGTTGTTATTTTATATTTCCTTATTCATGATAAATGTTTAATATTCATGCTAGAATTGAATTAACCGGAAATTTGATACATCTGTGCATACATAGACAAAACACCATGTCCCTAGTATGCCTCTACTTGACTATCTCGTTAAGCAAAGATGGTTAAAGTTTCCTAGCCATAGACATGTGTTGTCATTTGATGAATGGGGTCACATCATTAGGAGAATGATGTGATGGACAAGACCCATCCATTAGCTTAGCATAATGATCGTTCAGTTTTATTGCTACTCCTTTCTTCATGTCAAATACATATTCCTCTGACTATGAGATTATGAAACTCCTGGATACCGGAGGAATGCCTTGTGTGCTATCAAACTCACATTGTAAGTGGGTGGTTATAAAGATGCTCTACATGTATCTCCGAAGGTGTTTGTTGGGTTGGCATAGATTGAGATTAAGATTTGTCACTCCAAGTATCAGAGAGGTTTCTCTGGGCCCACTCGGTAATGCACATCATAAGAAGCCTTGCAAGCAAAGTGACTAATGAGTTAGTTGTAGGATGATGCATTACGGAACAAGTAAAGAGACTTGCCGGTAACGAGATTGAACTAGGTATGAAGATACCGACGATCAAATCTCGGGCAAGTAACATACCGATGACAAAGGGAATAACGTATGTTGTCATGATGGTTCGACCGACAAAGATCTTCATAGAATATGTGGGAGCCAATATGAGCATCTAGGTTCCGCTATTGGTTATTGACCGGAGAGGTGTCTCGGTCATGTCTACATAGTTCTCGAACCCGTAGGGTCCGCACGGTTAACATTCTGTGACGATTTGCATTATATGAGTTATGTGATTTGGTGACCGAATGTTGTTCAGAGTCCCGGATGAGATCACAGACATGACGAGGAGTCTCTAAATGGTTGAGAGTTAAAGATTCATATATAGGACGATAATATTCGGACACCGGAAGTGTTCCGGGGGTATCGGGTACGTATTGGGTCAGCGGAAGGGGTTCCGGGCAACCCCCAGCAAACTACATGGGCCTAATGGGCCAAGAGGGGGACAGACCAGCCCTAAAGGGCTGGTGCTCCCCATGTAGGCCGAATTTTAGGGGAAAGGAAAGCGGGGAAGAGAGAAGGAAGGGGAGGGATCCGGCCTCCCCCTTCCTTCCCCCTCTAACACTTATGGAAGGGGGGAGGCCGACTTGTGGGAGGCGCCCAAGTAGTATTACTCCTACTTGGGGCGCGCCTTGCTGCCCCTCTCCCTCTCCCACCACTAGAACACACATCATTGATTTCTAGCCGTGTGCGCCCCCCTCCACAGTTTACGCCTTCGGCCATATTCACGTAGTGCTTAGGCGAAGCCATGCGTGGATCACTTCACCATCACCGTCACCTCGCCATCATGCTGACGCAACTCTCCCTCGACACTTTGCTGGATCAAGAGTTCGAGGGACGTCATCGAGCTGAACGTGTGTAGAACTCGGAGGTGTTGTACTTTCAGTGCTTGATCGGTCGGAATGAGAAGAAGTTCGACTACTTCAACCGTGTTAACAAACGCTTCCGCTTTTGGTCTACGAGGGTATGTGGACACACTCTCCCCCTCTCGTTGCTATGCATCTCCTAGACAGATCTTGCGTGAGCATACGATTTTTTTTGAAATTGCATGCTACGTTTCCCAACAGTGGCATCCGAGCCAGGTCTATGGGTAGATGATATGCACGAGTAGAACACAAAGAGTTTTGGGCAGTGATCGTCATAATGCTTACCACCAATGTCTTATTTTCATTCGGCGATATTGTTGGATGAAGCGGCCCGGACCAACCTTACATGACCACGTCCATGAGACCGGTTCCACCGACAGACATGCAACTAGTTTTTCATAAAGCTGGCTGGCGGGTGTCTGTTTCTCCAACTTTAGTTGAATCAAATTTGACTGCAGCCGGTCCTTGTTGAATGTTAAAACAACAAACTTGATAAATCACCGTTGTGGTTTTGTGCCGTAGGTAAGAACGATTCTTGCTAGAAGCCCGTAGCAGCCACGTAAAACTTGCAACAACAAAGTAGAGGACTTCTAACTTATTTTTGCAGGGCATGTTGTGATGTGATATGGTCAAGACATGATGTGATATACGTTATTGTATGAGATTATCATGTTTTGTAAAAGTTATCGGCAACTGGCGGGAGCCTTATGGTTGTCGCTTAATTGTATGAAATGCAAATGCCATGTAATTGCTTTACTTTATCACTAAGCGGTAGTGATATTTGTAGAAGCAATAGTTGGTGAGACAACCATGACGCTATGATGGAGATCAAGGTGTCGAGACGGTGACACTGGAGATCATGACGTTTCTTTGGAGATGGAGATCAAAAGCACTAGATAATGATGGCCATATCATGTCACATATTTTGATTGCATGTGATGTTTATCTTTATGCATTTTATTATGCTTAGTATGGTGGTAGCATTATAAGATGATCCCTTAACTAAATTTCAAGGTATAAGTGTTCTCCCCGAGTATGCACCGTTGTGAAAGTTCTTCATGCTGAGATACCACGGTGATGATCGGGTGTGATACACTCTACGTTCACATACAACGGGTGCAAGCCAGTTTTGCACATGCGAAATACTCGGGTTAAACTTGACGAGCCGAGCATGTATAGACATGGCCTCGGAACACTGTGTACCAAAAGGTCAAACGTGAATCATATAATAGATATGATCAACATAGAGATGTTCACCATTGATGACTACTCCATCTCACATGATGATCGGACATGGTTTAGCTGATTTGGATCATGTATCATTTAGATGACTTAAGGGATGTCTATCTAACTGGGAGTTCTAAAGTAATATGATTAATTGAACTTAATTTATAATTAACTTAGTCTTGATAGTTTTTGCATATCTATGTTGTAGATCAATGGCCCGTGCTACCGTTCCCTTGAATTTTAATGCATTCCTAGAGAAAGCTAAGTTCAGAGATGATGGTAGCAACTACACGGACTGGGTCCATAACTTGAGGATTATCCTCATTGTTGCACAAAAGAATTATGTCCTTGATGCACAACCAGGTGTACCCCCCCCCCTCCCCAAACAACTGCAGACATTATGAATGTGTGGCGGTCGCGTGTCGATGACTAATCGATAGTTCAGTGTGACATGCTTTACGGCTTAGAATTGGGACTTCAAAGACGTTTTAAACGTCATGGACCATATGAGATGTTCCAAGAGTTGAAGTTAATATTTCAAGCAAATGCCCGAGTTGAGAGATATGAAGTCTCCAACAATTTCTATAGCTGCAAAATGGAGGAGAATAGTTCTGTCAATGAACACATACTCAGAATGTCTGGATATCATAATCACTTGACTCAGTTGGGAGTTAATCTTTCAGATGATTGTGTCATTGACAGAGTTCTTCAGTCACTGCCACCAAGCTATAAAGGCTTCGTGATGAACTACAATATGCAAGGGATGGAGAAGACTATTCCCGATCTCTTTGCAATGCTCAAAGTTGCGGAGGTAGAAATCAAGATGGAACATCAAGTGTTGATGGTTAACAAGAACACTAGTTTCAAGAAAAAGGGCAAGGGAAAGAAGGGGAACTTCAAGAAGAATGGCAAGCAAGTTGCCACTCCCGGGAAGAAGCCCAAAGTTGGACCCAAGTTTGAAATTGAGTGCTTCTACTGCAAAGGGACTGGTCACTGGAAGCGGAACTTCCCCAACTATTTGGCGGATAAGAAGGATGGCAAAGTGAACAAAGGTATATTTGATATACATGTTATTGATGTGTACCTTACAAATTCTCGTAGTAGTGCCTGGGTATTTGATACCGTTTTGGTTGCTCATATTTGTAAATCAAAATAGAGACTATGGATTAAACGAAGATTAGCTAATGATGAGGTGATGATGCGCGTCAGGAATGGTTCCAAGGTCGATGTGATCATCGGCGGCACGCTACCTCTACATCTACCTTCAGGATTAGTTTTAGACCTGAATAATTATTATTTGGTGCCAGCGTTGAGCATGAACATTATATCTGGATCTTGTTTAGTACGAGATAGTTATTCATTTGAATCAGAGAATAATGGTTGTCCTATTTATATGAGTAATATATTTTATGGTCATGCACCCTTGAAGAGTGGTCTATTTCTATTGAATCTCGATTTTGGTGATACACATATTCATAATATTGATGCCAAAAGATTCAAAATTGATAATGATAATGCATCATATTTGTGGCATTGCCATTTAGGTCATATTGGTATAAAGTGCATGAAGAAACTCCATGCAGATGGAATTTTGGAATCACTTGATTATGAATCATTTGATACTTGCCAACCATGCCTCATGGGCAAGATGACTAAAACTCCGTTCTCCGGAAAAATGGAACGAGCCAATGACTTATTGGAAATAATAATACATACCGATGTATGCGGTCCGATGAGTGTTGAGGCTCGTGGTGGGTATTGTTATTTTCTGACCTTCACAAATGATTTGAGCTGATATGGGTATATCTACTTAATGAAACACAAGTCTGAAACATTTGAAAAGTTCAAAGAATTTCATAGTGAAGTGGAGAATCATCATAACAAGAAAATAAAGTTTCTATGATCTGATCGTGGAGGTGAATATTTGAGTTACGATTTTGGCCTTCATTTAAAACAATGTGCAATAGTCTCACAACTCATGCCACCTGGAACACCACAGCGTAATGGTGTGTCCGAATGTCGTAACTGTACTTTATTAGATATGGTGTGATCTATGACGTCTCTTACCGATTTACCACTATCGTTTTGGGGTTATGCATTAGAGACAGCTGCATTCATGTTAAATAGGGCACCGTCAAAATCCGTTGAGACGACACCGTATGAACTATGGTTTGGCAATAAACCTAAGCCACCGTTTCTTAAAGTTTGGGGATGCGATGCTTATGTCAAAAGGTTTCAGCCTGATAAGCTCGAATCCAAATCGAAGAAGTGCGACTTCATAGGATGCCCTAAGGGAACAATTGGGTAAACCTTCTACCACTGATCCAAAGGCAAGATCTTTGTTGCCAAGAATGGAACCTTTCTAGAGAAGGAGTTTCTCTTGAAAGAAGTGAGTGGGAGGAAAGTAGAACTTGATGAGGTAATTGTACCTTCTCTCAATTTGGAAAGTAGCTCATCCGAGAAATCTGTTCCTGTGATGCTTACACCAATTAGAGAGGAAGCTAATGATGATGATCATGAAACTTCAGATCAAGTTACTACAGAACCTCATTGGTCAACCAGAGCACGATCCGCACCAAAGTGGTACAACAATCCTGTTCTGGAAGTCATGTTACTTGAACATGACGAACCTACGAACTATGAAGAATCTACGATGACCCCAGATTCCGATAAATGGCTTGAGGCCATGAAATCTAAGATAGGATCCATGTATGAGAACAAAGTATGGACTTTGGTGGATTTGCCCGATGATCCGCGACCCATAGAGAATAAATGGATCTTTATGAAGAAGACTGACGCTAATGGTAATGTTACCGTCTATAAAGCTCGACTTGTCGCAAAAGGTTTTCGACAAGTTCAAGGAGTTGAATACGATGAAACTTTCTCACCCGCAGTGATGCTTAAGTCTGTCTGAATCATGTTAGCAATTACCACATTTTATGATTGTGAAATCTGGCAAGTGGACATCAAAACTGCATTCTTTAATGGATTTCTTAAAGAAGAGTTGTATATGATGCAACCAGAAGGTTTTGTCAATCCTAAAGGTGCTAACAAAGTGTGAAAGCTCCATCGATCCATTTATGGACTGGTGCAAGCATCTCGGAGTTGGAATATACAATTTGATGAGGTGATCAAAGCGTATGGTTTTATACAGCCTTTCAGAGAAGCCTGTATTTACAAGAAAGTGAGTGGGAGCTCTATAGCATTTCTAATATTGTATGTGGATGACATATTGTTGATTGGAAATAATATAGAATTTCTGGATAGCATAACAGGATACTTGAATAAAAGTTTTTCAATGAAAGACCTCGGTGAAGCTGCTTATAAATTGGGGATCAAGATCTATAGAGATAGATCAAGACGCTTAATAGGACTTTCACAAAGCACATAACTTGACAAATTTTTGAAGAAGTTCAAAATGGATCTGTCAAAGCCTGTATTACAAGGTGTGAAGTTGAGTCAGACT
Organism: Triticum dicoccoides; assembly: GCF_002162155.2. NCBI lineage: Eukaryota > Viridiplantae > Streptophyta > Magnoliopsida > Poales > Poaceae > Triticum > Triticum dicoccoides. Next base: position 206,039,961 of record NC_041391.1, on the reverse strand, counting down.
CAATGGCCGACCCCTGCGGAAGATAGAGAGAAAATGAAAGTCATTCCCTATGCCTCAGCCATTGGTTCTATCATGTATGCTATGTTGTGTATCAGACCTGATGTGTGCCTTGCTATAAGTTTAGCAGGGGGGTACCAAAGTAATCCAGGAGTGGATCACTGGAAAGTGGTCAAGAACATCCTGAAGTACCTGAAAAGGACTAAGGATATGTTTCTCCTTTATGGAGGTGACAAAGTGCTCATCGTAAATGGTTACGTCGATGCTAGCTTTGATACTGATTTGGATGACTCTAAGTCACAAACCGGATACGTATCTTTATTGAATGGTGGAGCTGTCAGTTGGTGCAGTTCCATGCAGAGCGTCATGGCGGGATCTACATGTGAAGCGGAGTACATAGCTGCTTCAGAAGCGGCAAATGAAGGAGTCTGGACGAAGGAATTCATATCCGAACTAGGTGTAATATATAGTGCATCGGGTCCAATGAAAATATTTCATGACAATACTGGAGCAATTGCCTTGGCGAAGGAATCCAGATTTCACAAAAAGACCAAACACATCAAGAGACGCTTCAACTCCATCCATGATCTATTCAAGGAGGGAGACATAGAGATTTGCAAAATACATATGGATCTGGATGTGGCAGACCCGTTTACTAAGCCTCTTCCACGAGAAAAACATGATCAGCACCAAGACTCCATGGGTGTTAGAATCATTACTTTGTAATCTAGATTATTTACTCTACTACAAGTGGGAGACTGAAGGAAATATGCCCTAGAGGCAATAATAAAGTTGTTATTTTATATTTTCTTATTCATGATAAATGTTTATTATTCATGCTAGAATTGTATTAACCGGAAACTTGATACATGTGTGGATACATAGACAAAACATCGTGTCCCTAGTATGCCTCTACTTGACCAGCTCATTAATAAGATGCTTAAAATTTCCTAGCCATAGACATGTGTTGTCATTCTATCAACGGGATCACATCGTTAGGAGAGTGATGTGATGGACAAGACCCATCTGTTAGCTTAGCATAATGATTGTTCTGTTTTATTGCTACTGCTTTCTTCATGTCAAGTACATATTCCTCCGACTATGAGATTATGCAACTCCTGGATACCGTAGGAATGCCTTATGTGCTATCAACTGTCACAACATAGCTGGGTGATTATAAAGATGCTCTATAGTTATCTCTGAAGGTGTTTGTTGGATTGGCATAGATCGAGATTAGGATATGTCACTCCGAGAATCCGAGAGGTATCTCTGGGCCCTCTCGGTAATGCACATCATAAGAAGCCTTGCAAGCAAAGTGACTAATGAGTTAGTTGTAGGATGATGCATTAGGGAACGAGTAAAGAGACTTTCCAGTAACGAGATTGAACTAGGTATGAAGATACTGCGACCGAATCACGGGCAAGTAACATACCTATGACAAAGGGAATAACGTATGTTGTCATAACGGTTCGACCGATAAAGATCTAAGTAGAATATGTGGGATACAATATGAGCATCCAGGTTCCGCTGTTTTTTATTTACCGGAGAGGTGTCTTGGTCATGTCTACATAGTTCTCGAACCCGTAGGGTCTGCATGCTTAATGTTCGATGACAATTTGTATTATATGAGTTATGTGATTTGGTGACCGAATGTTGTTGGGAGTCCCGGATGAGATCACGGACATGACGAGGAGTCTCTAAATGGTCGAGAGGTAAAGAGGGGGACAGACCAGCCCCTAAGGGTCTAGTGAGCCCCCATGCATGCCGAATTGGAGGGTAAAAGAAAGGGGGAGAGAGAAGGAAGGGGAGGGATTCGGCCTCCCCCTTCCTACCCTCTCCCTCCTCCTTCCTTCCCCCTCCGACACTTATGGAAGGGGGGAGGCCGACTTGTGGAGGCTCCCAAGTAGCATTACTCCTACAGGGGTGCCCCTCTCCCTCTCCCACCTATATATATGTGGGGGGCACCGCTAGGACACACATCATTGATTTCTAGCCGTGTGCGCCCCCCCCCACCCATCCACGGTTTACGCCTTCGGTCATATTCATGTAGTGCTTAGTCGAAGCACTACGTGGATCACTTCACCATCATCGTCACCACGCCTTTGTGCTGTCGCAGCTCTCCCTCGACATTTAGCTAGATCAAGAGTTCAAGGGATGTCATCGAGCTGAACGTGTGTAGAACTCAGAGGTACATACGTTCGGTGCTTGATCGGTCGGAATAAGAAGTTCGACTACATTAACCGCGTTAAAAAAATGCTTCCGCTTTCGGTCTACGAGGGTACGTGGACACACTCTCCCCCTCTTGTTGCTATGCATCTCCTAGATAGATCTTATGTGAGCGTAGGAATGTTTTTGAAATTGCATTCTACGTTTCCCAACAGATAGGACTATGTAGTGGAGGGTAAGGGTGATAGCAGCTTCAGCCTAGCATAGAAATTGATGCATATGGGATTGAAGGGGGCCAATATATCTTAATGATATGGTTAGGTTTTACCTTAATGAATGTTAGTAGTTGTTGATGCTTGCTAATAGTTGCAATCATGGGTGCATAGAATTCCAAGTAAGGGATGACATGCTAGCAGTGGCCTCTCCCACATAAAACTTGTTATCGGTCTAGTAACGTAGTCAATTGCTTAGGGACAATTCCACAACTACTACCACCACTTTTGCACACTCGTTAAACTAACATAATTATTTCTTTATCTAAACATCCACTAGTTTTTATTTATGTGCTCTTTATTATCTTGCAAACCTATCCTACAACACCTACAAAGTACTTCTAGTTTCATACTTGTTCTAGGTAAAGCGAACATTAAGCATGCGTAGAGTTGTATCGGTGATAGAACTTGAGAGAATATTTGTTCTACCTTTGGCTCCTCGTTGGGTTCGACACTCTTACTTATCTAAAGAGGCTACAACTGATCTCCTATACTTGTGGGTTATCAAGCCACCAGCAGAGCTGTGGCGGCAAACGTAAAAATTAGAAGTAGATGATGATTAGACGATCATTTAAACCTAGTTAATTATGCATGTAATTGTTTACTTATGTGTGTTCAAATGTCATGTGTGTACTAGTCACTTATGTAATTGGATGTTCAACTTGGTTATGCAACCATTTCCTTATAAATATATATATATGTGTGTGTGTGTGTGTGTGTGTGTGTGTGTGTGTGTGTGTGTGTAAACTAGGGAATGTTTTTCTTCCGTAGACGTAGCAAATCACATCGCACACGGACTAAACTAGGGAACCCGTCAGTGATGATTTCATCAATCGCTGACCATTGTATACCAGCAAGCATTTGCCCACAACACACACGACTTATTGGCAGCAATAGTTTGTGTTATTATCGGTCTTGCACACATTTATGATTACGGACATGTTTCCACATATGTGACGCCCCCGATTCAATCGTACACTAATCATGCACGCAAACGTGTACAATCAAGATCAGGAACTCATGGGAAGATATCACAACACAACTCTAAAACATAAATAAGTCATACAAGCATCATAATACAAGCCAGGGGCCTCGAGGGCTCGAATACAAGTGCTCGGTCATAGATGAGTCAGCGGAAGCAACAATATCTGAGTACAGACATAAGTAAACAAGTTTCCCTTAAGAAGGCTAGCACAAATTGGGATACAGATCGAAAGAGGCGCAGGCCTCCTGCCTGGGATCCTCCTAAACTACTCCTGGTCGTCGTCAGCGGGCTGCACGTAGTAGTAGGCACCTCTGGTGTAGCAGGAGTCGTCGTCGACAGTGGCGTCTGGCTCCTGGGCTGCAGCATCTGTTTGCGGCAACCAGGTAGAAGGGAAAGGGGGAAACGGGGGAGAAAAGCAACCGTGAGTACTCATCCAAAGTATTCGCAAGCAAGGAGCTACACTACATATGAATGGGTATATGTGTAAAGGGCCATATCAGTGGACTGAACTGCAGAATGCCAGAATAAGAGGGGGATAACTAATCCTGTCGAAGACTACGCTTCTGGCAGCCTCCGTCTTGCAGCATGTAGAAGAGAGTAGACAGAAGTCCTCCAAGTAGCATCGCATAGCATAATCCTACCCGGCGATCCTCCCCTCGTCGCCCTGTGGAAAAGCGATCACCGGGTTGTCTGTGGAACTTGTCTGGGTGTGTTTTATTAAGTATCTGGTTCTAGTTGTCATAAGGTCAAGGTACAACTCCGGGTCGTCCTTTTACCGAGGGACACGGCTATTCGAATAGATAAACTTCCCTGCAGGGGTGCACCACATAACCCAACACGCTCGATCCCATTTGGCCGGACACAGTTTCCTGGGTCATGCCCGGCCTCGAAAGATCAACACGTCGCAGCCCCACCTAGGCACAATAGAGAGGTCAGCACGCCGGTCTAAATCCTATGCGCACAGGGGTCTAGGCCCATCGCCCATTGCACACCTGCACGTTGCATACGCGGCCGGTGAGCAGACCTAGCAACCTCCATTACAAAGGAAGTTGCGTTACGCAGTCCAACCCGGTGCGCGCCGCTCAATCACTGACGTCAAGAAGGCTTGGGCTGATACCACGACGTCGAGTGCCCATAACAGTTCCCGCGTAGTTGGTTAGTGCATATAGGCCAATGGCCAGACTCAGATCAAATACCAAGATCTCGTTAAGCGTGTTATTATGAAGTAACCGCGGACGCCGACTAGGGCCAGGCCCACCTCTCGCCTAGGTGGTCTCAACATGCCCTGTCGCTCCGCCACAAAGTAACAGTCAGGGGCCATCAGAAACCCAGGCCCACCTCTACCGGGATGGAGCCACCTGTCCTTTCAGCCCCCATATCTGAATCACTTGCGGGTACTCGACGAGCCAACCCGACTTTAGTCACCATCTGTATAATATGTATATATGTATAGTATATACCCGTGATCACCTCCCGAGTGATCACGGCCCGATAGTATAGCAAGGCAGACTGACAAGAATGTAGGGCCAATTATGATAAACTAGCATCCCTATACTAGGCATTTAGGATTGCGGGTAAGGTATCAATGACTGTAGCAACAATGACAGGCTATGCAACAGAATAGGAGTAACCGAACAGTAACATGCTACACTACTCTAATGCAAGAAGTATAGAGAAGAATAGGCGATATCTGGTGATCATGGGGGGGGGCTTGCCTGGTTGCTCTGGCAAGGAGGGGGGTCGTCAACTCCGTAGTCGAACTGGGCAGCAGCAGCGTCGGTCTCGTAGTCTACCGGAGAGAAGAGGGGGAAGAAATAGTAAATACAATGCAAGCATAAGCATGGCGATGACAATGAGCAGTGCTAGGTGTGCCCTAACGCGGTAGTAGGTGATACCGGCGAAAGGGGGAAACATCCAGGAAAATATTCCCGGTGTTTCGCGTCTTCGGACAGATGAACCGGAGCGGGAAAGTTGCAAGTTCGATAGGTTAGGGATGTGTGGCGGACGAACGGGCTGCGTATCCGGATTGGTCTCATTGTTCTGAGCAACTTTCATGTTGAAAATAATTTAATCCAAGTTACGGATTAAAAGATATGATTTTCTAAAGATTTACTAATTTCTGGAATTTAATTAATCATTTAATTTAATTCGAAATTGGATTAATGACATCAGCATAATGTCATGTTAACATCAGCAATCAACAGGGATTGACTAAGTCAAACTGACCTGTGGGTCCAGTGGGACCCACCTGTCATACTCTGTTTAGGTTAATTAGGTCTTAGTTAAACTAATTACTATTTAATTAAACTAACTAGTTAATTAGATTAATTAAACAGGATTAATTAACTTAACTAATTCACTTATTAATTAATTAATTATTAATTTTATTAAATAAATTATTATTATTATTATTATTTTGAAACGTTCTCAGGGGCTGGGCCCCAGCTGTCATAGGCCCCATGGGCCTTAACGGGCACGAGCACGCGTTAACGGGCGGCTGTGTGGGCGCCCAAACGGACGGGTGCCCGAGGGGGCACCGAGAAGGCCCGACGCATGCCGGCGTCGGCATCGGCCGGAGCTAGGGGAGGCGGTGGAGGGGGAATGACCGTGGCGGCAGAGGTGGCTGCAGCAAGGAGCCGCAGGGCGGTGGCGGGGCAACGCCGGGTCCACGGTGACCAACAGGGGCGCCACCATGGTGGGCGCGCACGGGAAGGAGGCCTCGGGCGTGCCCGCAGGCGAGGTGCAGGGCGCGGCCACGCACCAAGCGCGGCCACGACAAACAGGGGAAGGCATGTGGCGCGAGGCTTCGCGACGAGCAAGGGGAAGGGGCGGTGACCAGCGAGCGGGGGACGACGGGCACGGCCGGTCGGTGTAGCACGTGCCCGGGGCGCGGCCTGGCGCGGTGAGCACGGGGCCGGAGCGCGCGAGGCGCGGCAACGGTCGCGTGGGAGAGGGAGTGCGCGGAGAGGGGGCGGGAGCCCGGGGCCTGACCGCGGGTTCGTAGGGTCAAGGGCAGCGAGCTCGACGGATGTCGGGGACGACGAGGCGATGGCGACTCGAGCGGTTCGGCGAGGACGAGGAAGACACGCGTGGCGAGGAGACGAGGTCGAGGCGGCGTTGGCGATGGCGGAGCGGTCCGGCGAGGGGCGGCTCCGGCGTCAGCGTCGTGCGGCGAGGGCGAGGCGGCGTCGGGCGGCGTCGAGGTTCAGGTTAGGGTTTGCGGGGGTGGGGGATAAGGAGAGGGAGTGGTGGCCGGTTGGGCCGGTGGGTTGGCCCAGTACGGTTGTGGCCTGCTGGGCCGGAGCCCAGTGGGGGGGGGGGGGGGGCTTTCTCTTTTTTTGGTTAGTTTGTTTTCTGTTTTTGTATTTTCTTTCTTTTATTTTTTACTCTTTATTTATTTTTCCTTTCTGTTTTATTTCTACTTTCTCTTTCATTTAGTTTTTATCTAATATTAAAATGATCCCTAATTTAGTAATACATTAAAACCCACTACAACAAAAGGTCTTACCCCAAAACAATTTAGTTTAGTATTTTGTTAATTATAAAAGCATTTAAATATTGGTTTTTGGTACTGTTTTATTCACCTAAGGGCATTTAAACATTTTATAAAAATGTGGTTTCTCCACCATAATTACCTATGCATTAGTTTGATCACTCCGAACATTTTAGTGTTAATATTTGAAAACTTTTATTGTTTCATTGATTTTGAATTTGAATTTGAATCGGTTTTGAACTAACGCGAGCTTAGCAACAGTAATCTAGGGGATGTGGCATCATTAGTAAAGGGTTACTGTAGCTTAATTATCCGGGCGTCACAATTCTCCTCCACTACAAGAAATCTCGTCCCGAGATTTAAGAGGGGAGTTAGGGAGAAGGTGCTTGTAGCGAAAAACCTAACAAGTCTTCTCGGTCTTGGCTGCCCTTTCGAAGAGGTTGATCCCTTTCGTTGATGTCTTCATTTCTCTACTTCAAGTCACCATGATTAAGTGGTCATCCTTTCTTCGGGATCTCCATCGGCCTACGAACGCGACTAAGGGGAAAAACTTCTAAAGAACGCATCTCCACAATGTTGGGCATCTGACGGTGAAATCAATGGAAAATACACAAGGCACTCCACGAGTTGTATTTCAATGAATTCATTGTGTGCAATATATGATGATACCAAAGTTTCAAATGGGTGGGCAATCATTCGATGACTAGAAAGAAGCTGGAATGGGGGTTCGAACAACGAGAATAACATGGTGTTTGATTATAGAATGATTAATGGTATAGAATTTAGCTCATGAATCACATACGAAGCCAGGTGCAAAGGATACCTTAGAATACGGGTTGTAAAGAAGAGTCAGGTCTCGTCCAGTGGACCTGTGGGTTATGGGCCCACCATGTGGGTTGAAAGTAGGAAGGGTGGTGACATCTTGCACAGCCACGACAGGGAGGCATGTGATTGAATTGCTTGTGAACTATGCTGGCAACAATGTCGGTACCAAGGACGGGGAACGAAGAGAGCAATTTTCCTGCTTGTTGATCGAGGCGAACCAATTGGCAAAGTTGTCACCCATCGGTGGTTACCGGAATGTCATCAACAATAGTAACAGGGTCTTACAGACAGAGTGGTACAACAAGGTGCCTACCTAAGCAGGGAATTATCTCTGCTTAGTTAAGACAGATTCAGAAAAGGTTAAACAAAAGAATGGAAAGGATAACGTGATTATCAGATTAAACAGAACAATAGAAAGGAATATTGTGATTACACACAATTATTAGGAGTATATCCTTCCCATGTACAAGCAGAACATGGCATACAAGGTAGGAGAGTAAGTACCCAGCCATTCACATAAAGAGGCAAGGATTAATCAAGATGTTACCCATTCAACGGTGTTTGGATAACTGACCAAGAAACATTTAGCATCGCACCTCCAATGTTCTTGTTGAAGAGCAGGGTATCATAGTCATGCTTCGAGGTAGCAATGATATGGTGTTTCAATCAAGGGCCAGACTTTGGATACACAATTGATCCATTAGGAGCAACTTATAAAATAAGTCTTACAATTTCCTCATGGAAGAATGGATAACCTTGAGAAAAAGGAAACTATAACAATAGGTTCCCCGGCCAGGTGTGCTAGGCATGACATCACCCTACCGGGTTAAATAAAGGCCAATGTTATGACTTTTGGAAAATGTCCCAACCATCATATCCGACCGAGATTCAGATCTGATTGGTGTCAGGATACCTCAGACTCGGGATGCCTGAGAACAAAAGGTGCAACACAAATTGATGAAATGACATTGCAAGATTCTCGGGAAATGAACTATGGGAGCGGGTTCCTAAAACAATAGTTCATCATTAAATCAAGGAGAGGGTGAGGAGGTGACTCATGCGCTGAGCGACAATTCATCGAGAATTCCAAATGGATGGATTTCCACAATAATGTGAACAAGAAGATGACATTTTTCAGATCAAATGATATAATGGTGTATGCTCGACGAAAGCATACACAATTAAACATTGGTTGAAAGGTGCACCCGAAATATGGGCTTAGGTAGCATGGTCAATGTTAGAATGGTGATTCGATAACCAACGGTACAAGAATGAAATATCGACCAATAACTTCAAAGCAATAGGGTTGCTAGAAGTTTTGAATTTCGCACATCATAGTTCAATTGTCGGTTTTCCGGTTAGAAACAACACAGGGACCAAGAGATGAATGTAGATGGCGAGAAGTATCACTATACCAATAATTCTTAAGAGGTGGAGCAATCCTCACAACATTCTTGATACAGAAGACAATAATACTACAAGGTAGAACATAACCTAAGCCAGATAGCAAGGAAATCAAGGTACAACACAAAACACGGACAAGTTTGTGTTGAACGGAAGGCAATAAAGTGGTCGATGATAATACAAATCATCGAGGAAAAGGATGGTATTTCTCATCATGAATTCTTGATACCCTGGAAGAGCTCAGAATGCTGATGATGATCACGACACAATTGTTGAGAGATTTCATGAAGATGTAATTGACCGACAATGACATTAAGTCAAAGGAATGATGAAGCGAAAGGTTATTGGAACCATGAGTATGACACAAACTCGAAATCAAGCTTGCTGTTCAAGGCGAAATGATATGAAGAGGAAGATCGACCTAAGCTTAGCTCATCGTCAAAAATTATGCTCCGGGAATAAGGACCAGGTAGCACAGTTAAAATTAGCACTATCATGATAGCCGATCAGTCTAGGATTGTCATGCTCGAGTTCAAACCTGTAAGCAATGACGATAAATAGGAGTTGTCAAATCATAGTGCGGAATCGAATCAGTTATCGGTGTCCTTGAGTGGTTATCAACTCAGACCCCAGGAAAAATTGGAAGCAGTGAAGATAATACTTGGTGAAGATCTCATAAGAAATTATGTACTTGATATTATCGAGGTACCAAAGGGTAATACTCAAAGGTTGAGAAGAATCGAGGTTGGGCAGGCATATTGATCAACAAAAGACAAGCGATTTAACTTGTCCGGGAAATGGGATCAAAGAGAAAAAAACAATCATGGTCAGAACCACGGTTGCAAAGGACCAGGCATAGATACAAGATGAACTTATAACAAGGGGATTATCATTACTACAAGAAGCTTCCATGATGAGTTCCACATCGGGTCCATGGGCATGAACACAGGGTTCAAGGTCGACACCCACTTCTCCAAAGCACAACCTTACATTCACTTCTCGTTTCGATAATGGCATTAGTGTTGAAAGTTTTACCTGGTGAAATACCAGATGAGTATGACCCGTGAAATCTTCCGGGATCACATAGATGAAGGAAATATGCCCTAGAGGCAATAATAAAGTTATTATTTATTTCCTTATATCAAGATAAATGTTTATTATTCATGCTAGAATTGTATTAACCGGCAACATAATACATGTGTGAATACATAGACAAATAGAATGTCACTAGTATGCCTCTACTTGACTAACTTGTTGATCAAAGATGGTTATGTTTCCTAACCATACACATGTGTTGTCATTTTATTAACGGGATCACATCATTAGGAGAATGATGTGATTGACATGACCCATTCCGTTAGCTTAGCACACGATCGTTTAGTATATTGCTATTGCTTTCTTCATGACTTATACATGTTCCTATGACTATGAGATTATGCAACTCCCGTTTACCGGAGGAACACTTTGTGTGCTACCAAACGTCACAACATAATTGGGTGATTATAAAGGAGCTCTATAGGTGTCTCCAAAGGTACATGTTGGGTTGGCGTATTTCGAGATTAGGATTTGTCACTCCGATTGTCGGAGAGGTATCTCTGGGCCCTCTCGGTAATGCACATCACTTAAGCCTTGCAAGCATTGCAACTAATGAGTTAGTTGTGAGATGATGTATTACGGAACAAGTAAAGAGACTTGCCAGTAACGAGATTGAACTAGGTATTGAGATACCGACGATCGAATCTCGGGCAAGTAACATACCGATGACAAAGGGAACAACGTATGTTGTTATGCGGTCTGACCGATAAAGATCTTCGTAGAATATGTGGGAGCCAATATGAGCATCCAGGTTCCGTTATTGGTTATTGACTGGAGACGTGTCTCGGTCATGTCTACATTGTTCTTGAACCCGTAGGGTCCGCACGCTTAACGTTACGATGACAGTTTCATTATGATTTTATATATTTTGATGTACCGAAGGTTGTTCAGAGTCCCGGATGTGATCACGGACTTGACGAGGAGTCTCGAAATGGTCGAGACATAAAGATCGATATATCGGACGACTATATTTGGACACCGGAAAGGTTCCGGTGAGATTGGAACAATATCGGATCACCTGGAGGTTATCGGAACCCCCTGGGAGGTATATGGGCCTTATTGGGCCTTAGTGGAAAGGAGGGGAAAGGAGCAAGGGAGGGGGCGCCCCCCCATGCCCAATCTGAATTGGGAGGGGCCCCCCTTTCCTTCCTCCCTCCTTCCTCTTCCTTCCCTCTCCTACTCCTAATAGGAAAAAGGGGAGTCCTACTCCCGGTGGGAGTTGGACTCCCCCCCTTGGCGCGCCACCCCCCTTGGCCGGCCCCCTCCTCCACTCCTTTATATACGGAAGAGGGGGGCACCCCATAGACATAACAATTGATCCCTTGGATCTCTTAGCCGTGTGCGGTGCCCCCCTCCACCATAGTCCACCTCGATAATACTGTAGCGGTGCTTAGGCGAAGCCCTGCGATGGTAGAACATCAAGATCGTCACCACGCCGTCGTGCTGACAGAACTCTTCCCCGACACTTTGCTGGATTAGAGTCCATGGATCGTCATCGAGCTGAACATGTGCTAGAACACGGAGGTGTCGCAGTTTTGGTGCTTGATCGGTCGGGCCGTGAAGACGTACGACTACATCAACCGTGTTGTTATAACACTTCCGCGATCGGTCTACGAGGGTACATGGACAACACTCTCCCCTCTCGTTGCTATGCATCACCATGATCTTGCGTGTGCGTAGGATTATTTTTTTGAAATTACTACGTTCCCCAACAATAGATTAGGTAAAGCATTGGTTCAACCCATCGGGCATCTTAGGAACATATACCACAAAAATTTGAGGAGTAATTAACCAAGCTCGAAAGTAGAGCATGGTTGTCAAGACAGAGGATACAATTTAAGAAAGGCATTATGTATCAGGGAAAGAACTCACCATATTAGAATGTGAATGATACCAATGGATAACAACCCAGCAATGGGTCTGGCGGTCCATAACGAAGCTGACATGAGTATCGGTACTCAACCAGAGGAAGAAAGATGCAAAGGCATCAGATTATGGAAACATCTGAATACTTCGATGTTTTAATAATCAAAGAAATTATGAATTCCATATTGGTGTATTAGAATCATATGCCCTGATCAATTACGAGTAAGTTTGATTGGCGGAAAATCAGCTCATATCTCGAATGACGTCTGAGCCAGAAAGATAATTCCTAAGGATCAGCTGATGATTATGAGCAATCACACACGTATTGAATCGAGGGACTCAAGATGATAATGACAAAGGACATCAAGGAATATTGCTAGGCATATGGAATTAACCACAATGCAGCAGGCAAGAAGAATCTCATAAGCACTAAGTTGTAGAGGACTCTTGGAAGATCAAATGGCATTTCAAAGTATGTTGTGAAACACATGAACAACTGGGGATGAATGAACTCTCGGTAATTGTGAGGAATTATCCATACATGTATTTGTGCGGAAAAGGAACTGCAAGGCAGTAAGCATAAAGGATCCTCGGAACATCGAAGAGTATTTCAGGGCATCTTGTAATAACAAGAGCATCTGGGGGTGAAGGTATGAATCAGAAGTTAACCATAGAGGTTTATCGATGGATGGGAATTGCAAAAGCAATAACACAAGTCTCGAGAGAACATCATAGAGTATCCTCGGAATCTTCTGGTGCAGTAGACGATCATCGGTAATGAGGTGCTCTCCGGGTGAAAGTGGTCACGAGATCCTAATGTTAGATTTAACAAAATTCATTTAACCCAAATAGAAGAGAGATCAGAGTCCCAGAGTATAGACAAGGAATAAAAGATCCTAATACCACCCAATGGTGACGTAGGCCCGTAAGCCACACAGTCATGTTAGTAAAAGTTTTGCAATGTTTAGACTCAACTTCGGCCAAGGAGTTGGAAAGGGGGATTCCTACAGGCAGTCGGCTCTGATACCAACTTGTGACACCCCTGATTCAATCGTACACTAATCATGCATGCAAACGTGTATGATCAAGATCAGGGACTCACGGAAAGATATCACAACACAACTCTAAAACATAAATAAGTCATACAAGCATCATAATACAAGCCAGGGGCCTTGAGGACTCGAATACAAGTGCTCGATCATAGACGAGTCAGCGGAAGCAACAATATCTGAGTACAGACATAAATAAACAAGTTTGCCTTAAGAAGGCTAGCACAAACTGGGATACAGATCGAAAGAGGCGCAGGCCTCCTCCTGGGATCCTCCTAAACTACTCCTGGTCGTCGTCAGCGGGCTGCATGTAGTAGTAGGCACCTCCGGTGTAGTATGAGTCGTCGTCGACGGTGGCGTCTGGCTCCTGGGCTCCAGCATCTGGTTGCGGCAACCAGGTAGAAGGGAAAGGGGAAAAGGGGGAGAAAAGCAACAGTGAGTACTCATCCAAAGTACTCGCAAGCAAGGAGCTACACTACATATGCATGGGTATATGTCTAAAGGGCCATATCAGTGGACTGAACTGCAGAATGCCAGAATAAGAGGGGGATAACTAATCCTGTCGAAGACTACGCTTCTGGCAGCCTCCGTCTTGCAGCATGTAGAAAAGAGTAGACTGAAGTCCTCCAAGTAGCATCGCATAGCATAATCCTACCCGGCGATCCTCCCCTCGTCGCCCTGTGGAAAAGCGATCACCGGGTTGTCTGTGGAACTTGTGTGGGTGTGTTTTATTAAGTATCCAATTCTAGTTGTCATAAGGTCAAGGTACAACTCCGGGTCGTCCTTTTACCGAGGGACACGGCTATTCGAATAGATAAACTTCCCTGCAGGGGTGCACCACATAACCCAACACACTCGATCCCATTTGGCCAGACACACTTTCCTGGGTCATGCCCGACCTCGGAAGATCAACACGTCGCAGCCCCACCTAGGCACAACAGAGAGGTCAGCACGCCGGTCTAAATCCTATGCGCGCATGGGTTTGGGCCCATCGCCCATTGCACACCTGCATGTTGCATACGCGGCCGGTGAGCAGACCTAGCAACCTCCATTACAAAGGAAGTTGCGTTACGCAGTCCAACCCGGCGCGCGCCGCTCAGTCGCTGACGTCAAGAAGGCTTCGGCTGATACCATGACGTCGAGTGCCCATAACTGTTCCCGCGTAGTTGGTTAGTGCGTATAGGCCAGTGACCAGACTCAGATCAAATACCAAGATCTCGTTATGCGTGTTATTATGAAGTAACCGCGGATGTTGACTAGGGCCAGGCCCACCTCTCGCCTAGGTGGTCTCAACCTGCCCTGTCGCTCCGCCACAAAGTAACAGTCGGGGGCCGTCGGAAACCCAGGCCCACCTCTACCGGGATGGAGCCACATGTCCTTTTAGCCCCCATATCTGAATCACTTGCGGGTACTCGACGAGCCAACCCGACTTTAGTCACCATCTGTATAATATGTATATATGTATAGTATATACTCGTGATCACCTCCCGAGTGATCACGGGCCGATACTATAGCAAGGCAGACTGACAAGAATGTCGGGCCAATGATGATAACCTAGCATCCTATACTAGGCATTTAGGATTGCGGGTAAGGTATCAATGACTGTAGCAACAATGAAAGGCTATGCAACAGAATAGGAGTAACCAAACAGTAACATGCTACACTACTCTAATGCAAGCAGTATAGAGAAGAATAGGCGATATCTGGTGATCAAGGGGGGGCTTGCCTGGTTGCTCTGGCAAGGAGGGGGGTCGTCAACTCCGTAGTCGAACTGGGCAGCAGCAGCGTCGGTCTCATAGTCTACCGGAGAGAAGAGGGGGAAGAAATAGTAAATACAATGCAAGCATAAGCATGACGATGACAATGAGCGGTGCTAGGTGTGCCCTAATGCGGTAGTAGGTGATACCGACGAAATGGGGAAACATCCGGGAAAGAATTCCCGGTGTTTCGCGTCTTCGGACAGATGAACCGGAGGGGGAAAGTTGCGAGTTTGATAGGTTAGGGATGTGTGGCGGATGAACGGATTGCGTATCCGGATTGGTCTCGTCATTTTGAGCAACCTTCATGTTGAAAATAATTTAATCCGAGTTACGGATTAAAAGATATGATTTTCTGAAGATTTACTAATTTCTGGAATTTAATTAATCATTTAATTTAATTCGAAATAGGATTAATGACATCAGCATAATGTCATGTTGACATCAGCAGTCAACAGGGATTGACTAAGTCAAACTAACATGTGGGTCTAGTGCGACCCACCTGTCATACTCTGTTTAGCTTAATTAGGTCTTAGTTAAACTAATTACTATTTAATTAAACTAACTAGTTAACTAGATTAATTAAACATGATTAATTAACTTAATTAATTCACTTATTAATTAATTAATTATTAATTTTATTAAACAAACTATTATTATTATTATTTTGAAACGTTCTCAGGGGTTGGGCCCCAGCTGTCATAGGCCCCATGGGCCTTAACGGGCATGGCCACGCGTTAACGGGCGGTGGTGTGGGCGCCCAAACGGATGGGTGCCCGAGGGGGCATCGAGCAGGCCCGACGCATGCCGGCGCCGGCGCCGGCCGGAGCCAGGGGAGGCGGCAGAGCGGGAATGATCGCGGCGGCGGAGGTGGCTGCAGCAGGGAGCCGCAGGGCGGTGGCGGGGCAACACCGGGTCCGCAATGACCAACAGGGGCGCGACCACGGTGGGCGCACACGGGAAGGAGGCCGCGGGCGTGCCCGCAGGCGAGGCGCAGGGCGCGGACACGTCAAACAGGGGAAGGCCTGTGGGGCGAGGCTTCGCGACGAGCAAGGGGAAGGGGCGGTGACCAGCGGGCGGGGAACGACGGGCACGGCCGGTCGGTGTAGCGCGTGGCCAGGGCGCGGCCGGCCGCGGTGAGCGCGGGGCCGGAGCGCGCGAGGCGCGGTGACGGTCGCGGGGGAGAGGGAGTGCGAGGAGAGAGGGCGGGAGACCGGGGCCTCACCGTGGGTTCGCAAGGTCAAGGGCAGCGGGCTCGACGGAGGTCGGGGTCGACGGGGCGATGGCGACTCGGGCGTTCGGCGAGGACGAGGACGACACACGTGGCGAGGAGACGAGGTCGAGGCGGCGTTGGCGATGGCGGAGCGGTCCGACGAGGGGCGGCTCCGACGTCAGCGTCGTGCGACGAGGGCGAGGAGGCGTCGTGCGGCGTCGGGGTTCAGGTTAGGGTTTGCGGGGGTGGGGGGATAAGGAGAGGGAGTGGTGGCCGGTTGGGCCGGTGGGTTGGCCCAGTAGGGCTGTGGCCTGCTGGGCCGGAGCCCAGTGGGGGGGTTGCTTTCTCTTTTTTTGGTTAGTTTGTTTTCTGTTTTTGTATTTTCTTTCTTTTATTTTTTACTCTTTATTTATTTTTCCTTTCTGTTTTATTTCTAGTTTCTCTTTCATTTAGTTTTTATCTAATATTAAAATGATCCCTAATTTAGTAATACATTAAAACCCACTACAACAAAAGGTCTTACCCCAAAACAATTTAGTTTAATATTTTGTTAATTATAAAAGCATTTCAATATTGGTTTTTGCTACTGTTTTATTCACCTAAGGGCATTTAAACATTTTATAAAAATGTGGTTTCTCCACCATAATTACCTATGCATTAGTTGGATCACTCCGAACATTTTAGTGTTAATATTTGCAAACTTTTATTGTTTCATTGATTTTGAATTTGAATTCGAATCGGTTTCGAACTAACACGAGGTTAGCAACAGTAATCTAGATGATGTGGCATCATTAGTAAAGGGTTATTGTAGCTTAATTATCCGGGCGTCACAACATATCACACACATCTTGTTAAGTTGAACTGTTTCTGTTGTCTTGACTGATCGCAAATAGTTCATCCGAGTGAACTGTATGCCGTCTATCACACACACCTTTATCTGGTTGACTGTTTCTGTTGTGTTGCCTAATCGAAAACAGTTCATCCAAGTGAACTGTATGACGTATATCACACACACCTTGATCTGGCTGGTCGTTTTTGTTGTTCTGGTCATCGCAAACAATTCACATGGATCAAATGTATGCCACATATGGCACACGCAACTCTAATCTGAATCGTGTTTGATGTCTCTGCCATCGCAAGCGGTTCATATTATTGGTGACGGTTTTATTACAACACCCTTTGCGATAAATGCATCGCACATAGTTTGGTCGAAGGGTCTCTGATTCATGTGTCGCGTTTGGACCATCCTGCAGTAATGTGTAGTCGATGTTCACATGACACCACTAAAGGAAGTGACAACATATATATCATCAAAATATCAAACGAATACCAAATTCATAAGATTACTTATAACAAGACTTCTCCCAAGTCCTCAAGAACAAAAGTAACTACTCACAAATCATATTCATGTTTGAGATCACAGGGGTATTGAATATCATCAAGATTCTGAACATATAATCTTCCACCAAACAAACCAACTAGCATCAACTACGAGAAGTAATCAACGCTACTAGCAACTCACAGGTACCAATCTGAGGTTTTGAGACAACGATTGAATACAAGAGTGAACTAGGGTTCGAGATGAGACGGTGCTGGTGAAGATGTTGATAGAGATTGGTCCTCCCAGGATGAGAGGATCGTTGATGATGTCGATGGCTTCGATTTTCCCCTCCCAGAGGAAGTATCCCCGGTGGAATCGCTCCGCCGGAGAGCAAAAGTGCTTCTACCTAGGTTCCGCCTCGAGTCAGCGGTGCTTTGTCCCAAAAGTCCTCTCCTTATTTTTTTTCTAGGTCAAAACTCTTCACATAGCAGAAGATGGGGGCCGAAGGCCAGTTGTGGGCCCCACAAGGCACCAGGGCATGCCCAAGGGATGGTCGTGCCTTGTTGCCTTCTAGGCAACTCGTGGCCCCCCGCTGGTACTTCTTTGCTCCAGTATTTTTTATATATTCCATAAAAATTCTCCGTGAAATTTCTGGTCATTTGAAGCTCTACAGAATAGGTATCTCTGATGTAGCTTTTCCAGGTCCAAAATTCCAGCTGCGCGCAATCTCCCTCTTCGTGTAAATCTTGCAAATAAGAGAGAAAAGGCATTAGAATTGCATCACAAAGTGAATGATAAAAAAGTTATAAATATCAGTAGGAAAACATGATGCAAAATGGATGTATCAGCGCGTCAACCAGTATTTGGAAATCTTCCTTCGCTGCTTCATCCATGCTTGCCCAAACCACTGGAGTCAGTTTCTTTCTTTGGCAAAGTTTTTGTATATCTCAAGTTACCACTCTACCTTGGATACGTCACCGTTTCAGGCTCTATACGGCCATGAACCACGCCATTGGGGAATTGAGGCCACATCAACCTACAAAATCCCTGCGTCGAAGGATTGGCTTGAGGAAAGGAAACTGTTGCAACTTGTACTGAACCAACACCTCCATCGTGCAAGGCATATCATGAAAGTGCAGTCCGACAAGAAGTGCACAGCTCGCACCTTTCAGCCAGTGGATGCAGTCTTTGTCAAGCTCCAGCCATATGTTGAAACCTCGGTGGAAAAACGCACCAACCACAAGCTGGTGTTCCAGTATTTCGGGCCTTTTCAAATCCTTCATGACATCAATCCAGTGACATATGAACTCAACTTGCCAGCAGGTTCGGAAATCCATCTTGTCTTTCATGTATCTCAACTACGGCAAGCACTATCTCAAGTACCTTTGCCAGCACCACTCTGCCAGTTTTCCTTGTGTCATGGATTTAGTTCCGGTGGAGATCCTCAACAACAGATGGCGTTAGACACCATCGGGGCGATGAGAGCAACTGTTGGTCAGATGGTCGGATGTTGCACTTCTGGACGCTGCTTGGGAGGATACGATCGATCTACGTACTCGTTCCCCTGATCTTCCGGCTTGGAATCAAGTCGTGTCTCAAGGAGAAGGGGATGTCAGCATCCTAAGTAACACTACAGCGGCAGCCGAGGTGCAGACAAGAATCGCTACCCTGGCAGCCAAGTCTGCTGCCACGACAGCCAAAGGCGGCACATGGACCAATCAAGGGTGAGACCGCGTCGTCAGAAGGCCAGCGCGGATCCCACAACCGAACCACAGATTCGTGGGCCCAGAGTGGGTGTCCAGTACTTAAACACGCGATGAAGGAGGACACAACATCCAGGCTTGGATCAGAACGGCGGCACGGTATTGATTTTCCTTTCTTCTTCCTTTTGTTCCAAGTTGTTGTATCTGAGAGGAATAGAGACCAAAGTGTATCTGTGTGTGAGGAATTCAGAAAGTAAGAACTAGACAGTAACAAAACTGCCAACAAGAAAGTTCGTAAATGTACGTTCGTGAGTCATTGCGGTCCAAATAAATCAATGCCGCGCGCACAAATCTCGACATCGATCAGACATATGCACAAACCGATTCCTGATCAAAATACTAAATCGACGTATGCCTTGAGTCTGTATCACCAAAAAGATTGTCGACATCTATCAGCATTGCAAACACAAGGTGCACGTGCTTAAATGGGCGTATTCATGTGATTCATGTGCGCTATCTGGTCCTAGTGCATTTTCCCGAAACAGGCTCTCCACTACTTCTGCAGCTCTGTTCGGCCGTTTCCCAACACAATTTTCTAGCCAGGGACATCGATATTAGTTTTAGTACTGACCGGTAGTTCGCCATCAAGTTGTTCTTTGTTTAACCGTGCACGGGTGTGTGCTCAGGCTGCAAGCCCGCGTCAACCTCGACGGTCCACGGATCGCGTCACCGTATGCGCTCGTGCGCACCAACTCTCTCTGTCTCTCTTACGAGAAATACCCCTATTTTTCCCAGTTACACGTGACTACATGAAACAATTCGCGCGGCGCGCGCCCCCAAGGCGGAGAACTCCTCGAGCAAGCGAGAGAACGCTCGTCCACAAAGGCGCGAAGCCGCCGGCCCGCGGCGAAGAGTCTCGGGGCGGCGAACACGACGCGAGGAGACGACGGGACCCCGACGACGCCGGCGCCGCCTTGGTGTGAACGCACGAGGCCGCACCCGCACGACGAAACGGGCGGGAATATACTTCCTGCATGCCTTGCCCATCTTCTGCTTCTAGATGATGGAGACCGACCCAATGCGACAGTCGTCGTTGATTACGTGAGTGGAGGGTCTAGCCAGTAAAGACCGGTGTTATCTACTTCTGCCTACAAGACTAATCCAACTGACGGAGATGCACGCTCGCCCGCCCGGACTTGACTGATTCAAGTAGAGCTGCACCACGGATGGGCTACTAGCTAAGCTCGCAGCCGTCGCGTGGTCGTCGGTCTTCTGCGTGCGCATGCGATGGGGAGTGGCTGAAGAAGAAGACCGACTCGAACTCTCGGTGCAAGTGGGCGGCGGCGGCGGCGGCTTGTAGCGCTTGCCACTAGTCCACCACACTCTCTTGATGATCTCGTCAACCTATTAGCTGCAAAGACGGAACTACAGGAAAAAAACATGAATGCCATGGCCGCGAAAATGAATACTCGCATTTTTTTAAAAGATCCAGCAAATTGTTAGCTTGATTCAGATTTAGCAAAAAGTTGCGGAAGAACAACATAGTGAAGATCAAAAACCAAAGACAAAAAAACAGCAGCCCTCTTAGAGGATCTACGGTCGGGCGTCTCAAACCCGCCTCATACGCCCGGGCATTGTCCGGTCGCGAAATTTCGACCCAAATTGGATCCTTAAACGGGCCTCATATGTCCGAACTGACTGGCACCCATCATATCCAGCCAAAATATGGGGCAGATATGGGGACGCTCAGACACGTGCCACGTCGGAGCCGACAGCCCGACCCCACCGTAAATCGCACCAAATCCACCAAATCATTCCTCCTCCTCCCGCCGCCCTCCAATCTTTACCGCCCCGAACCCTCGCCATCCTCCACCCTTGCTCCCCATCCTCACCACAAGTCCCGATCCACCGAGGGAGATGTCATCCATCCCGTCCCCAACTGCCACGACGGAGACGTGTTCCGCCTTGTCTATCGGTGTTCCTTTGTAGGCTCCTTCTTGCACGGCGGAGAACGTCGTCCGGAAGTTACGGCGACACCGGCAGCGAGAGAGGGAGGCGGCGGTGGCGGCGCAGGGAGGTCGGACATGGTTGGGGTGCAACATAGGCGGGCACTATCCGCGGACACGCCCACGGGGGTATAGGGGGCGGATTTACCAAGTCCTATAGTATTTTTTTTAAGAATGAAGGCTCGCGAAGAGCCCGACTTTGAGTTAACAAAGCCATCAACCGGCAGGAAATACACACAACAGACCACATCGGCCCAACGATACAAGGGAGCACTCTAGGAAGCTGACAACTCAACGCAGCGCACAAGCCCGAAAGGAAGATAAAACAGATCCCATTGCTTGCGCAAGCCGAAGACCACAGCAGAACTAGTACCAAGGGTAGCGATAGGCAAGAGCAGGATGAGGACCTGCTAATACAAAGTGTGGGCATGAACTGGGTTGACTCCCAGGATGAAGAAATCCAAGCATCTTCCTCCTCTCGCGCCACAGAGGGACCCTTCCCTCTCGCCTTGGATCGAAAAGCGTCGAACCAACGAACCTGAGAAGCGCTCACCCTAGAGCAGCAGAGATGCCGACCTCGAGACCTGGAGCATGCGCAGAGCACAACCCCTTGGACAATGATCACACAACATCCACCATGCCACCGCAACTTAGGACACCAATACACTAAAGGAAAGCCACCGGGAGCAGCTGCTGAAGAAAGGCCGACAATGACATCAAGGAAGACCACCAAACGTCGAGGAGCAAGGCCTGTCTTCCGTTCAAGAAGAGAACCAAGAGCCCACAACCGAAAACGTGTTGATATTGCTAGGAATGGAAACCCTATCCCCTATCGCCGGATCAAAGGCGCCTTTGAAAGGATCGAAAAGAGGGGTTTAGAGGGGGGTGAATAGACACTCAACGCACAAAGTTGGCAGTTTTTAATCTCTTTAAGTTAAAGTGGAGTTTTGGCACAAGTTTTAACCATTCACAATACAAATCAAGCAAGCATACAAAGAGTATATGAGTAGCGGAAAGTAAAGCATGCAACTTGCAAGAAAGTAAGGGGATGGGATTGGAGTATGCAAACACAATTGGAGACACAGATATTTTTGGCGTGGTTCCGATAGGTGGTGCTATCATACATCCACGTTGATGGAGACTTCAACCCACGAAGGGTAACGTTTGCGCAAGTCGACGGAGGGCTCCACCCACGAAGGGTCCACGAAGAAGCAACCTTGTCTATCCCACCATGGTCGTCGCCCACGAATGACTTGCCTCACTAGGGTAGATCTTCACGAAGTAGGCTATCTCTTTGCCCTTACAAACTCCATGGTTTAACTCCACAATCTTGACGGAGGCTCCCAAGTGACACCTAACCAATCTAGGAGGCACCACTCTCCAAAAGGTAATAGATGGTGTGTTAATGATGAACTCCTTGCTCTTGTGCTTCAAATGATAGTCTCCCCAGCACTCAACTCTCTCTCACATGATATGGATTTGGTTGAAAGAAGATTTGAGTGGAAAGCAACTTGGGAAGGCTAGAGATCAAGATTTATGTGGTAGGAATGGAATATCTTGACCTCAACACAAGTGTAGGTGGTTCTCTCTCAGAAAATGTATGTTGGAAGTGTAGGCATGTTCTGATGGCTCTCTCCATGAATGAAGAGTGGGTGGAGGGGTATATATAGCCTCCACACAAAATCTAACCATTACACACAACTTACCAAACTCGGTGGGACCGAATCGTTAAACTCGGACAGGCCGATTTAGTTCATAATGTGACCGCTAGGCATTTCGGTGGGACCGACATGTCAACTCGGTGGGACCGATATTATTTGGGTTAGGGCATAACGTAATCTCGGTGAGACCGATTACACAAACTCGGTGAGACCGATTTTGGTAATAGACAAACAGAGAGTTGGTCAGGCAAACTCAGTGGGACCGATTCTCTCATTTCGGTTGGACCGAAACGTTACGAAAGGGAAACAGAGAGTTTGCATTGCAATCTCGGTGGGACCGATCGCTTATCTCAGTTTGACCGAAATGTTACGAAGGGAAACAGAGAGGTTACAATCCCATCTCGATGAGACCGAGATCCCTATCGGTGAGACAGAAAAGACTAGGGTTTCTGGCAGTGGCTATGTCAGCTGAACTCGGTGACGCCAGATAGAAAGATTCGGTGGGGCCGAGTTTGACTTTTGGTTTGGGACATATGTGGATGTGAGAAAATGGTTGAGGGCTTTGGAGCATATCACTAAGCACTTTGAGCAAGGAAGCCATTAAGCAACACCTCATCCCCTTTTAATAGTATTGGCTTTCCTATGGACTCAATGTGATCTTGGATCACTAAAAGTAAAATGTAGAGTCTTGTGCTCTGAGCTTGAGCCAATCCTTTGTCCTTAGCATCTTGAAAGGGTTCCACATCCTCTAGTCCATGCCACTCCATTGTTGAACTTATCTGAAACATACTAGGTAAAAGTATTAGTCCAACAAGAGATATGTTGACATTAATTACCAAAACCACCCAGGGAGCACTTGTGCTTTCAATCTCCGCCTTTTTGGTAATTGATGAAAACATACATCAAAGCTTTAGATAAAGATATAGAGAATAACAAGTAAAGCTTTGGAAAGACATGTAACATGCATAGGCTCCCCCTACATGTATGCAATCATGTAAATATGGAATATAGGAGCATGTGAATGCATAAACATGACAGAGTAAGCAATGTGTTACATGTATCTTGGCTATATGCATCAGAGCAAATGATTTGAATATAGGAAATGTACCTCCATGCTCATGAGTCCTTCTTGCAAACAGTATGTACATCAAGAGAGATCCTCATAAACATGACTATGATGCATATACTTACCTTGTGGTCCTGAGTTGGCTTAGGAGGGAATGAACCGGCATAAACAAGGTCAGATAACACAGATACACCTACTAGCCAGAGCAAACAAAAGAAACCACAAGAGTACCAAGACTGGGATGACATGTAGAGAGTGAGTACTGAGTACCCCATTGGATATAGACATGTCCCCAAAGGTAAAGATGTCCAATGAATTCAAGGATTTCCTTCCCTTAGATGTCTTACTCCCCCTGAATCTAGCATGGGATGCTGGGAGAAGATAAGGAACAGAAAATCAGAGCAAAGAAAAGAAACACAGCTAATGCAAACAAACTAATATGAACATGTCTTTCCCCTCTTAAAGACATGTGACTTCTCTCCTCTTGAACACCAAGCATCTGGGGTCTTTTGAAGTGATACTTCTGTCTCCTTGTAGAAGAACGCTCTCCCCCTGAGTATTTTCTCCTCCTATAGAAATGATTACAAATGGTTAAGCTTTGATGTGATCTCTCTCCCCCTTTGACATCAATTTCCAAGAAGGGTTCTTCTGGATTTTTGTTAGAAAAGGGTTTGGTCCTGGAGTCACAGAACAAAGCAGCAAGTCGAATGTGATGCTGGTAGAGGACAAGAATCATTGAGTAGAGCTAGATCAAAAAGGATGTAGGAACAAGTGGCAAGATGTCTTTTCTGTAATGAAATCGGTGGCACTGAGTTGTGTGCTTCGGTTGCACCGAAAGAATTCGGTTGGACAGAAACCAACAGACCGGTGTGACCGAGTTCATCACAGAGAAAACACTTGTCACCTCAGCTCACTAGACAAGTAAGATCTGACAAGGATTTGCAAGGAATTAGATGCAGGGAATGCTGGACAAAAAGGAATCAGAAAAGAAATCTAGATGAAATTTTTTTTGAAAGGGGAAACAAATATGCATGAGACAAATGTAAAAAGGCAGAAAAGAACAAAAGAGAACTTCAACTAGAATTGGTCGGCGACAAAGTCACCTATGTTAGAGTATATTGACTTAGGAGTCAAGTGAGATCACTTGATCATAGGTTATACTCGTTGTTTAAGCTCAAAATGGGGTTACCATTTTTTGTTTAAGCATTTTGATGTATTCACATCTTGTTGAGTTGCTTTGACTCATGTCTTGGAGTAAAGCTTCTCTAAGATGGAATAACATACCTTGGGTGGTGGTGTTGATCGTGATCATGTGGTTGAACTTGTGTGGGTTGCTCAAGGTTGATGTGGCTCATCAAGAGTTGGGAGCTCCACTTGGAATTTGAGTTCATCTTCCTACGTGAGTTAGTCTTGCAAGGAAGATCACTTGTGCATCCGAAATGACAATAATCAACTCAATATAGAATTTGTCAAAGGATATGTTTGAAGGGTTTCGTGCTTCCTTGTCTTCAACCACCGTAAAGTAGAGACTTGGTGATGTAGAGATTACTCAAGATGTGAGTGAGTTGCAATCTCATAGACTTAAATCCATCCAAGTACCTACAATGGTTAGATAGCATGCAACGGTTCAAATATATCCAAGATATATGATTTTCATCATAAGAGAAATATCATGGAATAGTCATAGGCTCTTGTCTTCCATGTATCCAAATGGAGTTCCTACTCCAAGTTTGAAGCATCAATGATGTTCAATTCACCTCTTAACCTGCAAAACACTTTCTCATCAAGTGGTTTAGTGAAAATATCGGCCAATTGTTTTTCGGTACGAACATGCTTAAGGTTAATGTCACCCTTAGCAACATGATCTCGCATGAAATGATGATGAACTTCAATATGCTTAGTTCGAGAGTGTTGCACGGGATTGTGAGCAATCTTAATAGCACTTTCATTGTCACAAATCAATGGAACATGTTTCACATATATCCCATAATCTTTAAGAGTTTGGGTCATCCAAAGTAATTGAGCACAACATGACCCAGCGGCAATGTATTCCGCTTTGGCGGTGGATAAGGATACCGAATTTTGTTTCTTGGAGGACCAAGATACAAGAGATCTATCAAGAAATTAACAAGTACCCGAAGTGGACTTTGTATCAACCTTGTCTTCGGCATAGTCCGAGTTGGAGTAGCCAACAAGATTAAAAGAGGCCCTATTTGGATACCAAATGCCAAAGTTTGGTGTATGAATTAAGTATCTCACTATCCTTTTCACAGCCTTAAGATGACATTCTTTAGGGGCCACTTGATATCATGCACACATGCACACACTTAGCATAATATAGGGACGAGAGGCACATAGATATAACAATGAACCAATCATAGAGCGATAAACTTTTCGATCAATGGGGTCACCGTCCTTAGTCAAGTCAAGATGTCCACTGGTAGGCATGGGTGTACTCATACCTTTGCATTCTTGCATATTGAACTTCTTGAACAAGTCTTTGGTGTACTTCGTTTGAGAGACAAAGGTGCCTTCTTTAGTTTGCTTGATTTGCAAACCAAGAAAGAACTTGAGTTCACTCATCATAGACATCTCAAACTTCTCCGACATTAGCTTTCCAAACTTCTCACTAAAATGAGGGTTGGTTGATCCAAATATAATATCATCGACATAAATGGCACACAAATAATTCTCCATTAACCCTTTTAGTGAAAAGAGTAGAATAAATTTTTCCAATCTCAAAGCCTTTTTCAATAAGGAACTTGGTCAAGCATTTATACCATGCTCTAGGAGCTTGTTTAAGACCATAAAGAGCTTTGTGAAGTTTGTAAACATGATTAGGTTTCTTAGGATTGACAAAGCCGGGAGGTTGCTTAACATAAACTTCCTCCTCTATTTCACCATTTAGAAAAGCACTTTTAATGTTCATTTGGTACAAAGTGATATCATGGTGATTAGCATAGGAAAGTAAGATGTGAATGGACTCAAGTCTAGCAACGGGACCATATGTCTCACCATAGTACATAGCTTCGACTTGAGTGTAGCCTTGGGCGATGAGACGTGCCTTGTTGCGAACTACTTGTCCATCTTCATCTTCCTTGTTGTGAAACACCCATTTCGTACCGATGATATTGTGGTTGTTGTTGGGCTTCTCGACCAATGTCCACACTTGGTTTGTCTCAAAGTTGTGTAGTCCTTCGTGCATGGCGTTTATCCAATCCGGATCTTCCAATGCTTCTTCAACCTTCATAGGTTCAATGCTAGAGGTGAATGAATAATGTTGACAAAAGTTAGCCAAACGAGATTTAGAGCGTGTAATTCTCCCGGTTTGGATATCATTGTAGATTAGCTCGACGGGATGGTCTCTAGCAACTCTTGCTCGAACTCGTGAGAGCTTTTGCTTTGATCGAGGTGGAACATCTTCTTCATCATCTTGTTCTTCTTCTTGGCCTTCATCGTTGTTGACGTTGTCGTTCTCTCGTCGTGGTGGAGAAGGAGGTTGATGCGGTTCATCTTGGTGTACTTCCTCGTTTTCTTCATCTTGGTGTGTCCCGCTTGTGGATGCTTCCATATCAACTCTTGGTTCACCTTGTCGTGAGGTAGAAGCTTCCACTTGGACGGACAAGGTACTCTCCTTCACCTCCGTTGGATGAACCTTGCCAATAGACAAGTCTTGGATTGCTTCCAAAGGATCTTTATCTCCTACATCAATTGGCAATTGCTCTACTTGCGAGCCGTTAGATTCATCAGACTTCACATCTACCGTCTCTTCAACCTTTCGGGTGAAATTGTTGTAGACATGGTAAGTGTGAGAGTTTGAGCCATAACCAAGTAGGAAACCTTCATGAGATTTAGGAGAAAATTTAGAACGACGATGCTTATCAAGAATGTAGCACTTTGAGTCGAATACTCGAAAGTATCCAACTTGGGGTTTGTTACCGGTGAGTACCTCGTATGCCGTCTTGCCGAGTAGCTTGTGAAGATACAAGAAATTTGTTGCATGACAAGCTGTCTCAACTGCTTCCGCCCAAAAGTGCTTTGGCGTCTTGTACTCACCAAGCATCATTTTCACCATTTTGATGAGCGTCCGGTTCTTCCTCTCAACAACTCCATTTTGTTGAGGTGTGTACATAGCTGAGAACTCATGTGAAATCCCTTCTTCATCAAGAAAGGTGTCCACATTTGCGTTTTTGAACTCCGTTCCATTCTCACTGCGAACCTTCTTGATCTTCACTTCAAATTGATTTTGGGCCCTCCTAGCGAAGTTTTTGAAGATCTTTTGAACCTGTGATTTATCATCGAGAAAGAACACCCACGTAAATCTTGAAAAATCATCAACTATAACTAGGCCAAAAGATTTTTCACCGAGACTTTTGTAAGCGTTGGGACCAAAGAGATCCATGTGAAGTAGCTCGAGCGGTCTCCTCGTGGTCATGATGTTCTTCACGGGATGCCTTCCTCAAACCTGTTACCTGCTTGACAAGCGCTACAAAGTCTATCCTTATCAAATATGACATCGTTAACGCCAAGGATATGATTGCCTTTAATAGGCTTGTTAAGGTTTCGCATGCCCACCTAACTGTCTATGACACAACCAACCTTTAGAAGATTTAGCAATTAAGCAAGTTCTAGGTTGAGCCTTTTTAGTGAAATCAACAATGTATAGATCACCTTTGTGTATACCGATAAAGACCATTTTATGATTATCTCTACGAAACACTTGGCAATCTACTTCGGTAAACAGGACATTGAAACCAAAGTCAGCTAGTCTAGAAATGGAAAGCAGATTATAGCCAAGGCATTCAACGAGCATGACATTTTGAATGGAGCTATCATGTGAGATGGCCACCTTACCTAGGCCAACCACCTTACCCTTTGAGTTATCACCAGAAGTGACATAGTTTCAAGGGTCGTCGTTTTCAGCAAGCTCACCAAACATGTCTTTATCTCCGGTCATGTGATCGGTACATCCACTGTCAAGGACCCATTCCTTTCGTCCTGCCATGTATCCCCGAAGATTTGCCATAAGACCAAAGTGTCTCATTGCATCATCAAGATCAAAGTCACTATCATCATCCTCATCATAGTATCCATGTTCAACATCGTCATGTGGTGGATCAATTCCTAGAGAGGGTGATTCATTAGACAAGTGATTTTGACAATAGTCATCTTTATGAATTCTAATTGCTTCGGAAATAATATCACTAATGATTCCAACCTCTCCTTTGGCACGCACAAGATTGGTAAGCTCAAATAGACAATCACCAAACTTAGGATCATTGGAATTCATCTTACTCAAGGCAATAGACTTATGGATAATTTCATCTAGATTTTGCAAGGAATAATTTGGAAAACGTTCCTCAAGAAATTTGCATATGGTGTAGGCACATTCAAGAGTAGGCAAGCAACCAATCAAGTTTCTAGGAAAACCTCTAGTGATAAGATTAACAGTTCTAAGATTGCGAATCATGTCAATGGACTCATCAAGGGTAGGATGCATAGGATCAACATGAGGTGCACAAGGGCTAGTAATGTACTTGTTCAAATGATATTCCTTGAAAATCACAAGCATCTCATTTTTTCTCTTATGAAAATACTCTCCATCAAGTATAGGCACACTATGTCTAAGACTCACCAAAGTAGACTCATCCATCTTCCTCCAATGGTGATTAAACCAAAGCAATGGAGAGAAATGCTCTAATACCAATTGAAAGGATCGAGAAGAGGGGTCTAGAGGGGGGTGAATAGACACTCAACACACATACTTGGCAGTTTTTAATCTCTTTAAGTTAAAGTGGAGTTTTGGCACAAGTTTTAACCATTCACAATACAAATCAAGCAAGCATGCAAAGAGTATATGAGCAGCAGAAAGTAAAGCGTGCAACTTGCAAGAAAGTAAGGGGACTGGATTGGAGTATGCAAATGCAATTGGAGACACGGATGTTTTTGGCGTGGTTCCGATAGGTGGTGCTATCGTACATCCACGTCGATGGAGACTTCAACCCACGAAGGGTAACGGCTGCGCAAGTCGACGGAGGGCTCCACCCACGAAGGGTCCACCAAGAAGCAACCTTGTCTATCCCACCATGGTCGTCGCCCATGAAGGACTTGCTGTTAGAGAACATAGTAATTTCAAAAAAATCCTACGCACACGCAAGATCATGGTGATGACATAGCAACGAGAGGGGAGAGTGTTGTCTACGTACCATCGTAGTCCGTTAAGCGGAAGCGTTATGACAACGCGGTTGATGTAGTCGTACGTCTTCACGATCCGACCGATCCAAGCACCGAACGTACGGCACCTCCGTGTTCAGCACACGTCCAGCTTGATGACGTTCCCCGGGCTCCAATCCAGCAAAGCGTCGGGGATGAGTTCCGTCAGCACGACGGCGTGGTGACGATGATGATGTTCTACCGGCGCAGGGCTTCGCCTAAACTCCGCTACGATACAACTGAGGTGGAATATGGTGGAGGGGGCACCGCACACGGCTAAGGAACAATCCGTAGATCAACTTGTGTGTCATGGGGTGCCCCCTTGCCCCCGTATATAAAGGAGCAAGGGGGGAGGAGGCCGGCCCTAGGAGGGGGCGCGCCAAGTGTGGAGTCCTACTAGGACTCCCTAGTCCTAGTAGGATTCCACCTCCCTTGTTGGAGTAGGAGAAGGGGAAAGAGGAGGAGAGGAAGAAGGAAAGGAGGGCTGCGCCCCTTGTCCAATTCGGACCAGAGGGGGGGGCGCAGGCCTCCTTCCTTTTGGCATCTCTCCTCTATTCCCGTATGGCCCAATAAGGCCCATATACTCCCCGGCGAATTCCCGTAACTCTCCGGTACTCCGAAAAATACCCGAATCACTCGGAACCTTTGCAAACTCCGAATATAGTCGTCCAATATATCGGTCTTTACGTCTCGACCATTTCGAGACTCCTCGTCATGTCCCCGATCTCATCCGGGACTCCAAACTCCTTAGGCACATCAAAACTCATAAACTCATAATATAACTGTCATCGAAACCTTAAGCGTGCGGACCCTACGGGTTCGAGAACTATGTAGACATGACCTAGAACTATTCTTGGTCAATAACCAATAACGGAACCTGGATGCCCATATTGGCTCCTACATATTCTACGAAGATCTTTATCGGTCAAACCGCATAACAACATACTTTGTTCCCATTGTCATCGGTATGTTACTTGCCCGAGATTCAATCGTCGGTATCTAATACCTAGTTCAATCTCGTTACCGGCAAGTCTCTTTACTCGTTACGTAATGCATCATTCCGTAACTAACTCATTAGCTACATTGCTTGCAAGGCTTATAGTGATGTGCATTACCGAGAGGGCCCAGAGATACCTCTCCGATAATCGGAGTGACAAAACCTAATCTCAAAATACGCCAACCCAACATGTACCTTTGGAGACACCTGTAGAACTCCTTTATAATCACCCAGTTACGTTGTGACGTTTGGTAGCACCCAAAGTGTTCCTCCGGTAAATGGGAGTTGGATAATCTCATAGTTACAGGAACATGTATAAGTCATGAAGAAAGCAATAGCAATATACTAAACGATCAAGTGCTAGGCTAACGGAATGGGTCATGTCAATCACATCATTCTCCTAATGATGTGATCCCATTAATAAAATGACAACACATGTCTATGGTTAGGAAACATAACCATCTTTGATTAGTGAGCTAGTCAAGTAGAGGCACACTAGTGACTATATGTTTGTCTATGTATTCACACATGTATCATGTTTCTGGTTAATACAATTCTAGCATGAATAATAAACATTTATCATGATATAAGGAAATAAATAATAACTTTATTATTGCCTCTAGGGCATATTTCCTTCACTTGCCTCACTAGGGTAGATCTTCACGAAGTAGGCGATCTCCTTCCCTTACAAACTCCTTGGTTCAACTCCACAATCTTGACGAAGGCTCCCAAGTGACACCTATCCAATCTAGGAGACACCACTCTCCAAAAGGTAATATATGGTGTGTTGATGATGAACTCCTTGCTCTTGTGCTTCAAATGATAGTCTCCCCAATACTCAACTCTCTCTCACAGGATATGGATTTGGTTGAAAGAAGATTTGAGTGGAAAGCAACTTGGGGAAGGCTAGAGATCAAGATTTATATGGTAGGAATGGAATATCTTGACCTCAACACAAGTGTAGGTGGTTCTCTCTCAGAAAATGTATGTTGGCAGTGTAGGCATGTTCTGATGGCTCTCTCCATGAATGAAGAGTCGGTGGAGGGGTATATATAGCCTCCACACAAAATATAACCGTTACACACAACTTACCAAACTCGGTGGGACCGAGTCGTTAAACTCGGACAGACCGATTTAGTTCATAATGTGACCGTTAGGCATTTTGGTGGGACCGACACGTCAACTCGGTGGGACCGATATCATTAGGGTTAGGGAGTTGGAAATATGCCCTAGAGGCAATAATAAAATGGTTATTATTGTATTTCCTTGTTCATGATAATTGTCTATTATTCATGCTATAATTGTATTGACCGGAAACCGCAATACATGTGTGAATACATAGACCACAACATGTCCCTAGTGAGCCTCTAGTTGACTAGCTCGTTGATTAATAGATGGTCATGGTTTCCTGACCATGGACATTGGATGTCATTGATAACGGGATCACATCATTAGGAGAATGATGTGATGGACAAGACTCAATCCTAAGCCTAGCACAAGATCGTGTAGTTCGTATGCTAAAGCTTTTCTAAATGTCAAGTATCTTTTCCTTAGACCATGAGATTGTGCAACTCCCGGATATCGTAGGAATGCTTTGGGTGTACCAAACATCACAATGTAACTGGGTGGCTATAAAGGTGCACTACGAGTATCTCCGAAAGTGTCTGTTGGGTTGGCACGAATCAAGACTCCGTGTGATGGAGAGGTATCTCTGGGCCCACTCAGTAGGACATCATTATAATGTGCACAATGTGATCAAGGAGTTGATCACGGGATGATGTGTTACGGAACGTGTAAAGAGACTTGCCGGTAACGAGATTGAACAAGGTATCGGCATACCGACGATCGAATCTCGGGCAAGTACTATACCGGTAGACAAAGGGAATTGTATACGGGATTGATTTAATCTTTGACATCATGGTTCATCCGATGAGATCATCGTGGAACATGTGGAAGCCAACATTGGTATCCAGATCCCGCTATTGGTTATTGGCCGGAGAGTTGTCTCGGTCATGTTTGCATGGTTCCCGAACCCGTAGGGTCTACACACTTAAGGTTCGATGACGCTAGGGTTATAGGGAACGTGTGTACGCGGTTACCGAATGTTGTGCAGAGTCCCAGACGTCACGAGGAGTCCCGGAATGGTCCGGAGGTGAAGATTGATATATTGGACGAAGGATTTTGGAGTCCAGAAGTGTTCCGGAGGTACCGGGTGATGACTAGCATGACCGAAAGGTGTTTTGGGAGCCACGGAAAGTGTTGGGGGGGCTTCATGGGCCAAGGGGAGGGGGCAAACCAGCCCACTAAGGGGCTGTGCGCCCCCCCCCCCTCACCTATTCCCACGTGACCAGGGGGTGTGGGACGCCCCATCTAGGGTTCCCACCTCCTGGCTTGGGGGCCAAGTCACCCAAAGGGGAGATCTCATCTGCCCTGGCTGCCGCCCCCTATAGGGGAAACCCTAGGGCGCCTCCCCCTCTCCCTTCCCCCTATATATAGTGGAGGTTTTGGGGCTGCCCAACACATGAGTCTCTCTCTCCCCAAGGCGCAGCCCTACCTATCTCCCTCCTCGTCTCTCGTAGTGCTTGGCGAAGCCCTGCTGGAGTACTGCGCTCCTCCACCACCACCACGCCGTCGTGCTGCTGCTGGACGGAGTCTTCCCCAACCTCTCCCTCTCCCCTTGGTGGATCAAGGCACGGGAGACGTCATCGGGCTGCACGTGTGTTGAACGCGGAGGCGCTGTTGTTCGGCGCTAAGATCGGAATCAACCGCGATCTGAATCGCTACGAGTACGACTCCTTCATCCGCGTTCTTGTAAAGCTTCCGCTTAGCGATCTACAAGGGTATGTAGATGCACTCCCCTTCCCCTCGTTGCTAGATTACTCCATAGATTGATCTTGGTGATGCATAGAAAATTTTGAATTTCTGCTACGTTCCCCAACAGTGGCATTGAGGGAGTCCTGGACTAGGGGGTGTCCAGATAGCCGAACTATCATCATCGGCCGGACTCCAAGACTACGAAGATACAAGATTGAAGACTTCGTCCCGTGTCCGGATGGGACTTTCCTTGGCGTGGAAGGCAAGCTTGGCAATACGGATATGTAGATCTCCTACCATTGTAACCGACTCTATGTAACCCTAGCCCTCTCCGGTGTCTATATAAATCGGATGGCTTTAGCCCATAGGACGAACAACAATCATACCATAGGCTAGCTTCTAGGGTTTAGCCTCCTTGATCTCGTGGTAGATCTACTCTTGTAATACCCACATCATCAATATCAATCAAGCAGGACGTAGGGTTTTACCTCCATCAAGAGGGCCCGAACCTGGGTAAAACATCGTGTCCCTTGTCTCCTGTTACCATCCGCCTAGACGCACAGTTCGGGACCCCCTACCCGAGATCTGCCAGTTTTGACACCGACATTGGTGCTTTCATTGAGAGTTCCTCTGTGTCATCACCGATAGGCTCGATGGCTTCTTCGATCATCAACAACGATGCAGTCCAGGGTGAGACCTTTCTCCCCGGACAGATCTTCGTATTCGGCGGCTTTGCACTGCGGGCCAATTCGCTTGGCCATCTGGAGCAGATCGAAAGCTACGCCCTGGCCGTCAGGTTAGATTTGGAAGTTTGAACTTCACGACTGACATCCGCGGTGACTTGATCTTCGATGGATTCGAGCCACGGCCGAGCGCGCCGCACTGTCACGATGGGCATGATTTAGCTCTGCAGCCGGACAGTGCCCTGGAGGCCGCACACGAGTCCGCTCCGACCCTCAATTCGGAGCCGGCTGCGCAGAACGAGGACGGGTGGCTAGACACCGCCTCGGGGGCTGCAACCTCTACGGCGATGGAGCCGAATACTGACCTTGTCCCTCGTGAAGCTTGTGACTCTGAGGCGCCGGACTCCTCGCCGGACTCCGAACCTCCCGCGCCCCCTCCAATCGAATCCGATTGGGCGCCGATCATGGAGTTCACCGCTGCGGACATCTTTCAACACTTACCTTTCGGCGACATCTTGAGTTCGCTAAAGTATCTCCTATTATCAGGAGAGCCCTGGCCGGACTGCGGTCAGGACGGTTGCGATGCGGACGACGAAGAAATTCAAAGCCCACCCACCACCCACTTAGTACAAACTGTCGACGATCTAACCGACATGCTAGACTTCGACTCCAAAGACATCGACGGTATGGACGACGATGCCGGAGACGACCAAGAACCAGCGCCTACTGGGCACTGGAAAGCCACCTCATCATATGACATATACATGGTGGATATCCCAAAGGATGGGAATGGCGAAGGAACAGTGGAGGATGACCCCTCCAAGAAATAGCCCAAGCGCCGTCGTCAGCGGCACCGCTTTAAATCCCGCCACAGCAAGAATGGAGATTCCGGTACCGGAGATAATAACACCCCAGACAGTGCCGAAGACAACCCCCTCCAGCAAGATTCAGCACAGGAGGACGGAGACGCCAGCCCTCATGAGAGAGCGGCAGACGAAGAGGTAGAGGATTACATGCCTCCCTCCGGAGACGAGGCAAGCCTCGACGACGACGAATTCGTCGTACCTGAGGATCCCGTCGAACAAGAGCATTTTAAACGTAGGCTTATGGCCACGGCAAACAGCCTCAAGAAAAAGCAGCAACAGCTTAGAGCTGATCAAGATCTGCTAGCCGACAGATGGACTGAAGTCCTTGCGGCCGAAGAGCATGAGCTCGAACGCCCCTCCAAAAGCTACCCTAAACGCAAGCTGCTCCCCCGATTAGAGGAGGAGGCATATGAACCTGCATCACCAGCGGACAATACGGCTGGCCGACCACCCCGTGGCCGCGACAGAGAGGCCTCTAGGCCCTCCACTAGAACCGTACCCCGGCATCGCTCGAAAAGCACAAGGCCACAGGGGAACGCTCTGGACTTGCGAGATATATTGGAGGATAAGGTAAGACAATCAAGATCGATCTATGGATCGCGTGGGCGCCCCATGATACGTGACGACAACCGTCGCGCCGGACACAGCAAGTCCGGTCGGGCCGAACACAGTAGACAAAGCTCTTTTGAGCTTCGTCGTGATATAGCCCAATACAGAGGCGCCGCACACCCACTATGCTTCACAGATGAAGTAATGGATCATCAAATCCCCGAAGGGTTTAAACCCGTGAATATTGAATCTTATGATGGCACAACAGACCCCGCGGTTTGGATCGAAGACTATCTCCTTCATATCCACATGGCCCGCGATGATGATCTTGACGCCATCAAATACCTCCCACTCAAGCTTAAAAGACCAGCTCGGCATTGGCTTAACAGCTTGCCAGCAGAATCAATTGGGTGTTGGGAGGACCTGGAAGCCGCATTCCTTGATAACTTCTAGGGCACGTATGTGCGACCACCAGACGCTGACGACCTAAGCCATATAATTCAGCAGCCAGACGAATCGGCCCAACAATTCTGGACACGGTTCTTAACTAAGAAAAATCAAATCGTCGACTGTCCGGATGTGGAGGCCCTCGCGGCCTTCAAACATAACATCCGCGATGAGTGGCTTGCCCAGCACCTGGGACAGGAAAAGCCGAAATCCATGGCAGCCCTCACATCACTCATGACCCGCTTCTGCGCGGGAGAGGACAGCTGGCTAACCCGCAGCAACAACCTCAGCAAAAATTCTGGCAGTCCGGATATCAAGGACCGCAATGGCAGGTCGCGTCGCAACAAGAACAAACGCCGCATTAACGGCGACAATAGTGAGGATACGGCAGTCAATGCTAGATTCAGAGGCTCTAAACCCGGTCAGCAGAAAAAGCCATTCCAAAGAACTACTCCGGGTCCGTCCAATTTGGACCGAATACTCAATCGCTCGTGCCAGATACATGGCACCCTCGAAAAGCCAGCTAACCACACCAACAGGGACCGTTGGGTATTCAAGCAAGCAGGCAAGCTAATTGTCGAAAACAACGACAAGGGGCTGCATAGCGATGACGAGGAAGAAACCCGACCGCCGAACAACAGAGAACAGAAGGGTTTCCCCCCACAAGTGCGGACGGTGAACATGATATACGCAACCCACATACCCAAAAGGGAGCGGAAGCATGCACTCAGGGATGTATACGCGATGGAGCCAGTCGCCCCGAAGTTCAACCCATGGTCCTCCTGCCCGGTCACTTTTGATCGAAGGGACCACCCCACCAGCATCCGCCATGGCGGATTTGCCGCATTGGTTTTAGACCCAATCGTCGATAGATTTCACCTCACCAGAGTCCTGATGGACGGCGGCAGCAGCCTGAACCTGCTTTATCAGGATACAGTGCGCAAAATGGGCATAGACCCCTCAAGGATTAAACCTACAAAGACGACCTTTAAAGGCGTCATACCAGGTGTAGAGGCCAATTGTACAGGCTCAGTTACAGTGGAAGTGGTCTTCAGATCCCTGGATAACTTCCGAAGTGAGGAGTTAATCTTCGACATAGTTCCGTTCCGCAGCGGCTACCATGCTCTTCTCAGACGTACCGCGTTTGCAAAGTTCAACACGGTGTCGCACTACGCATACCTCAAGCTCAAGATGCCAGGCCCCCGAGGAGTTATCACGGTCAACGGAAACACTGAACGCTCTCTCCGAACGGAGGAACATACAGCGGCTCTCGCGGCAGAAGTATAGTGCAGCCTCTTAAGGCAATTCTCGAGTCCGTCCGTTAAGCGACCGAACACGGCTAAACGCGCCCGGAGTAACCTACAACAAGACCACCTGGCACGTTCCGAGCACGCGTAGCAATGCGGCCTCAACCCCAGCCCCTGCAAAATTGCAAGACTGGTCCTTCGCGTACATCATTACGCTCTGGAGATACCATGGGCATAGGGGGAGGGGCACGACCACGATAGGCCCAGAATGCGGCTTAACCACACCAGGGGCTCTCAAGTGTGTCGTTCTTCTTTTTTTCTCTTTTTCTTTTTTTTTACCCATAGGACTCCGTTCATCAGAGGCCCTGTCCGGCAGTAGACCCGCCAAACTCACGATGCAACAACCAGGGAAGGAGAAAGGCTACGACGAATATCCAGGTGGTCTCCATTACGAGCATTAAATCTGTTTTATACACCATTCCGCAGCCTACCCCTGGAGGGGGACATGTTTAATAGTCCCATCCCTTGTTTATCGCACTATTTGTATCGTTCTGCATTCACAGCAGTATTTCTTGAATAAACACTGCAGCACCTTTTTGCTTATAATTGCATTTCTTTCTTATACATATGTTCATCTATGACATGTTGCATCCGTACACTTTGGTACGGCTAAATACACCAGGGGCTTATGTTTCCCGCATCATGGTGTGATAAGGCCGAACACTTTCACAAGTGCGGCACCCCGAACTTATAGCATTATATGCATCGGCTCCGAATCATGTCTTGGGTCAATAGTTGGGTTTGCCCGGCTCCCATGTTTTGGTACCTTACGTTCCGTTGTATCGGCTAAGGTAGCACTTCAAGAACCACTGCGATTGCGCCCCAGTTGAGCTGGGTGAGCGCCTCAGTGGAGAAAGCTAAAACTGACCGTCATGATGAGGCGAGAGCCGGTCGCTGTTCGAGAGGTCTTTTTCGAGTCCCTAAAGACTTATGCCACTTAGAACGAGGAACCGGCTTTGTCCGGCCCAGGCGTGGATAGCGCCCCAAATTCGGCCTTCCGAACACTAGGGGCTTCGCTGAAATTTAAAATTATAGAATTCTATGGCTAAGTGAGAGTGTTCAAGCATTATAAGTCCGGTTGCCTCGTTTGTTGTGTTGAGCGCCTCCCTAGATGGACCCAAAAATGGGAACAAGAGTGCTCAAATTTATCCCGAACACCCCAGCACTCGTGGCATGGGGGCTGAAGTCGACGACTTGCCATCTCTCAGATTTGATAAACGGCCGCACAGAAGGTAATATTTTAAATTAACAAGCGTTGCTTAGCGCATATGAACAAAGTTTTCAGCGCACAGGATAACAAAATGTGAGTCTACTCAAATATTACATCTTTGGAGCACTCACCCGCAATAATGCGGGCACCCTTCTTATAATACATCTCGGGCGTGCGATACTCCTTGCCCGGCGGTGGCGCATCCGTCACAAGCTTCTCAGCATCCATCTTGCCCCATTGCACCTTTGCGCGGGCAAGGGCCCGACGGGCACCTTCAATACAGGCGGAGTGCTTGATCACTTCAACCCATGGACACACATCCACCAGCCATCGCACCAGGCCGAAGTAGCTCCCAGGCATGGCCTCCTTAGGCCACAGCCGAACTATGAGGCCCTTCATGGCCTGTTCGGCCACCTTGTGGAGCTCGACCAGCTGCTTCAGCTAGTCGCTAAGGGGCACCGGATGTCCGACCTCAGCATACTGAGACCAGAAGACCTTCTCCGTCGAGCTCCCCTCCTCGGCCCTATAGAAAGCGGCAGCATCGGACACGCTGCAGGGCTGATCTGCGAACGCTCCTGGAGAGCTCCGAATTCGGGTAAGTGATAGGTAATTCACACTCACATGCTTACTTTGCATGAAAAATGCCTTACCCGCCGCTATTTTCTTCAACGCCTCGATTTCCTGGAGGGCCTTGTAGGCTTCGGCCTTAGCGGCTTTGGCACTCTCAAAAGCCAATGCAAGCTCGGACTCTCGAGTCTTCGAGTCGCGCTCCAAACTCTCATGTTTTTTCACGAGAGCCTGGAGCTCTTGTTGTACCTCCGCCACCCGCGCCTCCTGCTTCTCTCGCTCGGTGCGCTCCACGACCGCATTACGTTCGGCCGCGGACACCGCCTCCTTCAGGGTCACCACCTCGTTCGTGGCCCCTGCAATACCCACATTATCCTTGTCATTCTTCTTGCAACCAAATCCTTTTCTGTAAGGTACAATTTTAATAAGGTGTTACTCACCTTCCTTGTCCTCGAGCTGCTTCTTGGCACGTCCGAGCTCGTTCTCGGACCGCTCGAGGCTTTGCTTCAAAGTATTGACCTCCGCAGTCAGTGCGGCAAAGGTCAGCAGCACAGCCTGCAATCCCATATTGACATATTTTTTATGACTCCTGCGTATATCTTTTTAGACCCTCAGTCCGGCTTTTCTTTCTGAACACCGAACCGAGCATCAGGGGCTACTGTCTATGCGGTACTATTTTACATATATCAAAATTCTTACCTCAAACCTGTTAGAAGGCTGTTGCAGGCTTCGGTCAGCCTGCTCTTGGCGAGCTGAACCTTCTAAATCACCGCACTCATGACGGTGCGGTGTTCCTCTTCGATGGAAGCGCCGTTGAGCGCCTCCAGCAAGCTATCTGGCGCCTTCGGTTGGATGGAGGCCGCCGGCGTCACGGTCTTGCCCTTCTTATGAAGGGGCCGCCCGCCGGACTCCGGAGCCACTACAGGTTCCGGTGTGGATTCCGGTGCAAAGTCCGGGAGGTTGCCCTGCGGCACCTCTGGGGCCTCCTCCTCCTGGCGTGTCCCTTCCCGGGATCCCACCTCGGCATCGTCCGCATCACGGGGGGTGGAGGCGGTCGGAAGGGAATCCATATCTGACGCACCCAAGGACCCACTCGACGAAGCGGGAAGATCATCCTTGGGCGGACTTCAGGGTTGTATGCGGCATTAGAAAGACACCATGTGGCGAAAAGAAAAATCATGAAGTTATTCGGGAGTCCGGATACTTACGATCTCGCCAAGGGCTTGGCCCTTGGAGGCCAATCCTCGTCGTCGTCGCCGGCGTTGGCAGAGCAGTCCGGGGGAAGAGTCCTTCCCTTCTTGGACCCTTCGGCCTCCCTTGTTGGGGAGGCCTTCCTTTTCTTCCCTCCTCCCGCTGGGGGAGAGGCCTCTTTCTTCTCCTCCTCGCCTTCGTGGGAGGAGTCCGCCTCGGAGTCATCGTCCGATGACACCTGAAAACGAGAACTCTTTTGAGTGCCCGTGGCCTTGTTCTTGGCCTTCTTCTCCGGCACCACGTGGGGTGCCGGAACCAGCAGCCCGTTAAGCAGGCGTCCGCTGGGTCTTTTGGCAAAGGGGCCGGACAGTTAGTCTGCTCGGCCTTCTTCAGCCAGTCCTGTCAAAGGAGAGAGAGTTTAGATCCCGCATAGAGTTAAACTATGGAAAACAAGTGTCCCGTAAAGGGAAAAATCGCTTACCTCGCTAGCCGGACGCTGCGAGCTGAATCCGCGATCTTCGGTAGCGGATGCGGGAGCCTCGGCGCCCTTAAACAGCACCCTCCAGGCCTCTTCGTACATAGTGTCGAAGATCCCTCTCAAAGTCTGGTGCTGCACCGGATCGAACTCCCACATATTGAAGTCCCGTTGTTGGCACGGGAGAATCCGGCGGATGAGCATGACCTGGACTACGTTGACAAGCTTGAGCTTCTTGTTCACTAGCTTTTGGATGCAGGCTTGAAGTCCGGTCAGCTCCTCCGAATCACCCCATGTCCGGCCACTCTCTTTCCAGGAGGTGAGCCGTATGGGGATGCCAGATCTGAATTCGGGGCCGCTGCCCATTCAGAGTCACGTGGCTCAGTAATGCAGAACCACCCCAATTGCCACCCCTTAATGGTTTCCACGAAGGTGCCCTCGAGCCAAGTAACATTGGGCTCTTGCCCACCATGGCGCCTCCGCACTCCGCTTGGCTGCCCTTCACAACCTTCGGCTTGACACTGAAGGTCTTGAGCCACCAGCCAAAGTGGGGCTGGATGCAGAGGAAGGCCTCACACACGACGATAAACGCCGAGATGTTGAGGATGAAATTCGGGGCCAGATCATGGAAATCCAGGCTGTAGTAGAACATGAGCCCTCGGACAAAGGGATGGAGTGGGAAGCCCAGTCCGCGGAGGAAATGGGAAAGGAATACTACCCTCTCATGGGGCCTGGGGGTGGGGATGAGCTCCCCCTCGTCGGGGAGCCAGTGCGCGATGTCGCTGGACAGATATCCGGCGCTGTGCAGCTTCTGGATGTGCCCCTCCGTAACGGAGGAGGCCATCCACTTGCCTCCCGGTCCGGACATAGTTGGAGAAGGTTGAGGTGAGATGTGCCGACTTGGGCGCTGGAGCTCGAGTTCGCGGAGATGGATAAGCAAAGGAGGAAGAAGGCGTAGGTAAAAGGGTTGGATCTTTATCCCCTTATATGGGCGGACAAAACCATGCGTCCCCACTGGCCTGATAAAACTCACTTATCTCCCAAGCGCCGCAATCAATGGCGCGGTTGAGTTACCCACATCCGTATTGATGGGAATCCCGGAATAAGGGGAACATGATCTCTACTTCGACAAGACGAAGGAAACCGCTTCGCTAAATGCGCTGAGGTGGTACAATAAAAACAATTCGAGTAAAGGCTTGGTAGTGGTGTGACGTCACGCCACAAAATACGTCAGCAGATTGAACTTGTGTAAATATTATTCTCTCTACGGTGGTATGTGGAATTTATTTTGCAGAGCCGGACACTATCCTGGTGTTCGTAATCTTCTATAAATTATTCGGAGGAGGAACCCGCCTTGCAATGCCGAAGACAATATGCGCGCCGGACTCGTCGTCATTGAAGCCTGGTTCAGGGGCTACTGAGGGAGTCCTGGACTAGGGGGTGTCCGGATAGCCGACTTATCATCATCTGCCGGACTCCAAGACTATGAAGATATAAGATTGAAGACTTCGTCTCGTGTCCGGATGGGACTTTCCTTCGCGTGGAAGGCAAGCTTGGCAATACGGATATGTAGATCTCCTACCATTGTAACCGACTCTGTGTAACCCTAGCCCTCTCCGGTGTCTATATAAACTGGATGGCTTTAGCCCATAGGACGAACAACAATCATACCATAGGCTAGCTTCTAGGGTTTAGCCTCCTTGATCTCGTGGTAGATCTAGTCTTGTAATACCCACATCATCAATATCAATCAAGCAGGACGTAGGGTTTTACCTCCATCAAGAGGGCCCGAACCTGGGTAAAACATCGTGTCCCTTGTCTCCTGTTACCATCCGCCTAGACGCACAGTTCGGGACCCCCTACTCGAGATCCGCCGGTTTTGACACCGACAGGCATCATGAGCTAGGTCTATGCGTAGTTTCTATGCACGAGTAGAACACAAGTTGTTGTGGGCGTCGATTTTGCCAATTTACTTGTTGTTACTAGTCTTATCTTGATTCGGCAGCATCGTGGGATGAAGCGGCCCGGACCGACCTTACACGTACTCTTACGTGAGATAGGTTCCACCGACTGACATGCACTTGTTGCATAAGGTGGCTAGCGGGTGCCAGTCTCTCCCACTTTAGTCAGATCGGATTCGATGAAAAGGGTCCTTATGAAGGGTAAATAGCAATTGGCATATCACGTTGTGGTTTTTGCGTAGGTAAGAAACGTTCTTGCTAGAAACCCATAGCAGCCATGTAAAACATGCAAACAACAATTAGAGGACGTCTAACTTGTTTTTGCAGGGTATGCTATGTGATGTGATATGGCCAAAAGCATGTGATGAATGATATATGTGATGTATGAGATTGATCATGTTCTTGTAATAGGAATCACGACTTGCATGTCGATGAGTATGACAACTGGCAGGAGCCATAGGAGTTGTCTTAATTTATTTATGACCTGCGTGTCAACATAAACGTCATGTAATTACTTTACTTTATTGCTAAATTGTTTGCCATAGTAGTAGAAGTAATAGTTGACGAGACAACTTCATGAAGACACGATGATGGAGATCATGATGATGGAGGTCATGGTGTCATGCCGGTGACGATGATGATCATGGAGCCCCGAAGATGGAGATCAAAAGGAGCAAAATGATATTGGCCATATCATCTCACTATTTGATTGCATGTGATGTTTATCATGTTTATGCATCTTATTTGCTTAGAACGACGGTAGTAAATAAGATGATCCCTCATAATAATTTCAAGAAAGGGTTCCCCCTAACTGTGCACCGTTGCGAAAGTTCGTTGTTTCGAAGCACCACGTGATGATCGGGTGTGATAGATTCTAACGTTCACATACAATGGGTGTAAGCCAGATTTACACACGTGAAACACTTA
This sequence comes from Triticum dicoccoides, assembly GCF_002162155.2. NCBI lineage: Eukaryota > Viridiplantae > Streptophyta > Magnoliopsida > Poales > Poaceae > Triticum > Triticum dicoccoides. The sequence goes on along the minus strand of NC_041391.1, from coordinate 205,995,875 downwards.
GGTTGAGTTGACGAGCCTAGCATGTACAGACATGGCCTCAGAACACAAGAGACTGAAAGGTCGAACATGAGTCGTATAGTGGATACGATCAACATGAAGATGTTCACCGATGATGACTAGTCCGTCTCACGTGATGATCGGACACGGCCTAGTTGCCTCGGATCATGTATCACTTAAGATGACTAGAGGGATGTTTATCTGAGTGGGAGTTCATTAGATGAACTTAATTATCCTGAACATAGTCAAAAGGTTTTTGCAAATTATGTCGTAGCTCGCGCTTTAGTTCTACTATTTTAGATATGTTCCTAGAGAAAATTTAGTTGAAAGTTGATAGTAGCAATTATGCGGACTGGGTCCGTAAACTGAGGATATTGCTGTGTAGAAGGCTTATGTCCTTAATGCACCGCTCGGTGTGCTGAACCTCGAACGTCATCTGTGGATGTTGCGAACAACTGACATACACATTTTGATAACTACATGGTAGTTCAGTAATGTTAAACGGTTTAAAATCGAGGCACCGAAGACGATTTCGAAATGTCGCCGAACATATGAGATGTTTCGAGGGCTGAAATTGGGATTTCAGGCTCGTGCCCACGTCAAGAGGTATAAGACCTCCGATGAGTTTCTTAGCCTGCAAACTAAGGGAGAAAAGCTCAATCGTTGAGCTTGTGCTCAGATTGTCTGAGTACAACAATCACTTGAATCCAGTGGGAGTTAATCTTCTAGATGAGATAGTGATGTTTCTCCAAAGTCATTGCCACCAAGCTGCTAGAGCTTCGTGATGAACTATAACATATCAGGGATAGATATGATGATCCTTGAAATATCCGCGATGTTTGACGCCGCGAAAGTAGAAATCAAGAAGGAGCATCAATTGTTGATGGTTAGTGAAACCACTAGTTTCAAGAAGGGCAAGGGCAAGAAGGAATACTTCATGAAACGACAAATCTATTGCTGCTCCAGTGAAGAAACCCAGGGTTGAACCCAAACCCGAGACTAAGTGCTTCTGTAATGAGGGAACAGTCACTGAAGCAGAACTACCCTAGATACTTGGTAGATGAGAAGGCTGGCAAGGTTGACAGAAGTATATTGGATATACATTGTATTAAATGTGTACTTTACTAGTACTCCTAGTAGCACCAGGGTATTAAGATACCGGTTCGGTTGCTAAGTGTTAGTAACTCGAAATAAAAGAGCTATGGAATAAATGGAGACTAGCTAAAGGTGAGATAACAATGTGTGTTGGAAGTGTTTCCAAAGGTTGATGTGATCAAGCATCGCCTGCTCCCTCTACCATCGAGATTGGTGTTAAACCTAAATAATTGTTATTTGGTGTTTTCCTTGAGCATAGACATGATTGGATTATGTCTATCGCAATACGGTTATTCATTTAAGAAGAATAATGGTTACTCTGTTTATTTGAATAATACCTTCAATGGTCTTGCACCTAAAATGAATGGTTTATTGAATCTCGATCGTAGTGATACACATGTTCATGCCAAAAGATATAAGATAGTAATGATAGTACCACCTGCTTGTGGCACTGCCATGTAAGTCATATTGGTATAAAACGCATGAAGAAGCTCCATGTTGATGGATCTTTGGACTCACTCGTTTTTTGAAAAGTTTGAGACATGCGAACCATGTCTATTGGTATGTACGCATGGAGAAACTCCATGCAGATGGATCGTTTGGACTCACTTGATTTTGAATCACTTGAGACATGCAAATCATACCACATGGGCAAGATGACTGAAAAGCCTCGTTTTCAGTAAGATGGAACAAGAAAGCAACTTGTTGGAAGTAATACATTTTGATGTGTGCAGTCCAATGAGTGCTGAGGCACGCAGTGGATATCATTATGTTCTTACTTCACAGATGATTTGAGTAGATGCTGAGTATATTTACTTGATGAAACACAAGTCTGAATTATTGAAAGGTTCAAGTAATTTCAGAGTGAAGTTGAAGATCTTCGTGACAAGAGGATAAAATGTCTATGATATGATCATAGAGATGAATATCTGAGTTGCGAGTTTGGTACACAATTAAGACATTGTGGAAATTGTTTCACAACTAACACCGCCTGGAACACCATAGTGTGATGGTGTGTCCGAACATCATAACTGCACCCTATTGGATATGGTGCATGCCATGATGTCTCTTATTGAATAACCACTATCATTTATGGGTCAAGCATTAGAGACAACCACATTCACTTTAAATAGGGCACCACGTAATTCCGTTGAGATGACAGCGTATGAACTATGGTTTAGAGAAACCTAAGCTGTCGTTTCTTAAAAGTTTGGGGCTGCGACGCTTATGTGAAAAGGTTTCAGCCAGATAAGCTCGAACCCAAAGCGGATAAATACATCTTCATAGGACACCCAAAAACAGTTGGGTATACCTCCTATTTCAGATCCGGAAGCAAAAGTGATTGTTTCTATAAATGGGTCCTTTCTCGAGGAAAAGTTTCTCTCGAAAGAATTGAGTGGGAGGATGGTGGAGACTTGATGAGGTTATTGAACCGTCACTTCAACTAATGTGTAGCAGGGCACAGGAAGTTGTTCCTGTGGCGCCTACACCAATTGAAGTGGAAGCTGATGATATTGATCATGAAATTTCGGATCAAGTCACTAGCAAAACTCGCAGGTTGACAAGGATACATACTACTTCAGAGTGGTACGTAATCCTATCTTGGAGGTCATGTTGCTAGACAACAATGAACCTATGAGCTATGAAGAAGCGATGGTGGGCCCGGATTCCGACGAATGGCTCGAGGCCATAAAATCTGAGAGAGGATCCATGTATGAAAACAAAGTATAGACTTTGGAAGAACTACTTGATGGTCGTAAGGCTGTTGGGTACAGATGGATTTTAAAAGGAAGACGGATAATGATGGTAAGTATCACCATTAAGAAAGCTCGACTTGTTGTTAAGATGTTTTCCGACAAGTTCAAGGAGTTGACTACAATGAGACTTTCTCACTCGTAGCGATGCTAAGAGTCTGTTGGAATTATATTAGCAATTACTGCATGATTTATGAAATCTTGCAGATAGGATGTCAAAAAACATTATTTCCTCGATGATATTCTTGAGGAAAGGTTGTATGTGATACAACCAGAAGGTTTTGTCAATCCTGAAAGATGCTAACAAGTGTGCAAAGCTCCAGCAATCCTTCTAAGGACTGGAGTAAGCATCTCGGAGTTGGAATATACGCTTTGATGAGATGATCAAAGATTTTGGGTTTATACAAAGTTTATGAGAAACTTGTATTTCCAAAGAAGTGAGTGGGAGCACTATAGCATTTCTGATGAGTATATGTTGTTGACATATTGTTGATCGGAAATGATGTAGAATTTCTGGAAAGCATATAGGGTTATTTGAAAAGTGTTTTTCAATGGAAAACCTGGATTAAGCTACTTGAACATTGAGCATCAAGATCCATAAGGATAGATCAAAACGCTTAATAGTACTTTCAAATGAATACATACCGTGACAAGATTTTGAAGGAGTTCAAAATAGATCAGCAAAGAAGGAGTTCTTGGATGTGTTATATGGTGTGAGTATTAAGACTCAAGACATGACCACGACAGAAGAGAGAAAGGACGAAGGTCGTCCCCTATGCTTTAGACATAGGCTCTATAGTATGCTATGTTGTGTACCGTACCGGTAGTGTGCCTTGCCATGAGTCAGTCAAGGGGTACAAGAGTGATCCAGGAATGGATCATAGGACAGCGGTCAAACTTATCCTTAGTAACTAGTGGACTAAGGAATTTTCTCGATTATGGAGGTGGTAAAAGAGTTCATCGTAAAGGGTTACGCCGATGCAAACTTTGACACTAATCCGGATTATTCTGGGTAGTAAACCGGATCCGTATAGTAGAACAGTTATTTGGAATAGTTCCAAATAGAGCGTGGTAGCTGCATCTAGGAGATGACATAGAGATTTGCAAAACACACACGGATCTGAAAGGTTCGGATCTGTTGACTAATAACCTCTCTCACAAGCGAGATATGATCAAACCCCATGGGTGTCGATCCATTACAATCACATAGTGATGTGAACTAGATTATTGACTCTAGTGCAAGTGGGAGACTGTTGGAAATATGCCCTAGAGGCAATAATAAAATGGTTATTATTGTATTTCCTTGTTCATGATAATTGTCTATTATTCATGCTATAATTGTATTGACCGGAAACCGCAATACATGTGTGAATACATAGACCACAACATGTCCCTAGTGAGCCTCTAGTTGACTAGCTCGTTGATTAACAGATGGTCATGGTTTCCTGACCATGGACATTGGATGTCATTGATAACGGGATCACATCATTAGGAGAATGATGTGATGGACAAGACCCAATCCTAAGCCTAGCACAAGATCGTGTAGTTCGTATGCTAATGCTTTTCTAAATGTCAAGTATCTTTTCCTTAGACCATGAGATTGTGCAACTCCCGGATACCGTAGGAATGCTTTGGGTGTACCAAACGTCACAACGTAACTGGGTGGCTATAAAGGTGCACTACGGGTATCTCCGAAAGTGTCTGTTGGGTTGGCACGAATCAAGACTGGGATTTGTCACTCCGTGTGACGGAGAGGTATCTCTGGGCCCACTCGGTAGGACATCATCATAATGTGCACAATGTGATCAAGGAGTTGATCACGGGATGATGTGTTACGGAACGAGTAAAGAGACTTGCCGGTAACGAGATTGAACAAGGTATCGGCATACCGACGATCGAGTCTCGGGCAAGTACTATACCGGTAGACAAAGGGAATTGTATACGGGATTGATTAAATCCTTGACATCGTGGTTCATCCGATGAGATCATCATGGAACATGTGGGAGCCAACATGGGTATCCAGATCCCGCTGTTGGTTATTAGTCGGAGAGTTGTCTCGGTCATGTCTGCATGGTTCCCAAACCCGTAGAGTCTACACACTTAAGGTTCGATGACGCTACGGTTATAGGGAAGGTGTGTACGCGGTTACCGAATGTTGTGCAGAGTCCCGGATGAGATCCCGGACGTCACGAGGAGTCCCGGAATGGTCCGGAGGTGAATATTGATATATTGGACGAAGGGTTTTGGAGTCCGGAAGTGTTCCGGTGGTACCGGGTGATGACCAGCATGACCGAAAGGTGTTTCGGGAGCCCCGACAAGTGTTGGGGGGGGGGCTTCATGGGCCAAGGGGAGGGGGCAAACCAGCCCACTAAGGGGCTGTGCGCCCCCCCCCCCTCACCTATTCCCACGTGACCAGGGGGTTTGGGGCGCCCCATCTAGGGTTCCCACCTCCTAGCTTGGGGGCCAAGTCACCCAAAGGGGAGATCTCATCTGCCCTGGCCGCCGCCCCCCTAGGGGAAACCCTAGGGCGCCTCCCCCTCTCCCTTCCCCCTATATATAGTGGAGGTTTTGGGGCTGCCCAACACATGAGTCTCTCTCTCCCAAGGCGCAGCCCTACCTCTCTCCCTCCTCGTCTCTCGTAGTGCTTGGCGAAGCCCTGCTGGAGTACCGCGCTCCTCCACCACCACCACGCCGTCATGTTGCTGCTGGACGGAGTCTTCCCCAACCTCTCCCTCTCCCCTTGCTGGATCAAGGCATGGGAGACGTCATCGGGCTGCACGTGTGTTGAATGCAGAGGCGCCGTTGTTCGGTGCTAAGATCGGAATCAACCGCGATCTGAATCGCTACGAGTACGACTCCTTCATCCGCGTTATTGTAATGCTTCCGCTCAGCGATCTACAAGGGTATGTAGATGCACTCCCCTTCCCTTGGTTGCTAGATTACTCCATAGATTGATCATGGTGATGCGTAGAAAATTTTGAATTTCTGCTACATTCCCCAACATAGGGCATAACGTAATCTCGGTGAGACCGATTACACAAACTCGGTGAGACCGATTTTGGTAATAGAAAAACAGAGAGTTGGTCAGGCAAACTCGATGGGACCGATTCGCTCATCTTGGTTGGACCGAAACATTACGAAAGGGAAACAGAGAGTTTGCATTGCAATCTCGGTGGGACCGATCGCTTATGTCGGTTTGACAGAAATGTTACGAAGGGAAATAGAGAGATTACAATCCCATCTCGGTGAGACCGAGATCCCTATCGGTGAGATCGAAAAGACTAGGGTTTCTGGCAGTGGCTATGTCAGCTGAACTCGGTGGCGCCGGATAGAAAGATTCGGTGGGGCCGAGTTTGACTTTTGGTTTGGGACATATGTGGATGTGAGAAAATGGTTGAGGGCTTTGGAGCATATCACTAAGCACTTTGAGCAAGCAAGCCATTAAGCAACACCTCATCCCCTTTTAATAGTATTGGCTTTCCTATGGACTCAATGTGATCTTGGATCACTAAAAGTAAAATGTGGAGTCTTGTGCTTTGAGCTTGAGCCAATCCTTTGTCCTTAGCATCTTGAAAGGGTTCCAGATCCTCTAGTCCATGCCACTCCATTGTTGAACTTATCTGAAACATACTAGGTAAAAGTATTAGTCCAACAAGAGATATGTTGACATTAATTACCAAAATCACCCAGGGAGCACTTGTGCTTTCAGCCTTACCACCAGCCTTGAGCCAAACATGCTGCCACCAATAGGCACCACCCTTGAGGGGACGAAGACAAAGCTAGGCATGCAAATCCCGAAGGAACCGCCGCCACCAGACAACCAGAGCCGCCCAAAGGTCGGGCCTTTGACACACCTCACTCGAACACGAACCCTCCCCAGGCGGCACCTCCAAGGAGTAGCACGACACGAAATACGACGCTCCCGCCTAATCCTAGCCGAATTTTGGGCTTTCACTCGGGAGGGGAAACAAGGGTGGAGAGGGAGGACCTTGGCTACACCTCCAAGGAGGAAGAACGGCGCCAATGGCGTCGCTGCCGCCGACCCGGTCAAGCCGACCAATGATTTCCCGCAGTCCCGAGCCTCACCACCGAGGACACACCAGCTCCAAATCGAGCGCTCGCGAGACACTACCAGCTGGAGACGGCGGTGCAGAGGGAGTCAGAGAGGAGGGAGCCAGACCTCTTATCTGGCGAGGAGGAGGAACTCCGTGCCGCAGCCAACCGCCGGCGGCGGCTCACCACCCGCGTGCTCGAGCAAGCCGGCCAGATCACCCGCAACCAGCTCCAACCGACAGGACGCCATTGCCTCGCCAAGAAGGTTCGTCGCCCCAGATCCGAAAACCTCCGCCAGCAACAGAGCGTCAGAGGCTTCACCGCCACCTTCCCCGATGTCCGTGGGAGATTGCCTGGCAAGATCCTCTGGTGGCGGCGTGAAAGAGCAGGGGAAGGGGGCGGCGACGCGGGGGAGAACCCTAGTCGCCACCCGTGTCGCCCAGGTGGACGACGCGGGGGTGCGGTGGGAGTGGGGGTCCTTCTCAGTCCGGATGTAGATGCTCTTAGTTTTAGGACAACACTCCATACAATTAACAACAAGACAATACGGCTCCTCGACAGAGAACTATGAAGAAACTAGGCAAGATTGGCATCACGGAAGGTCGGCGAACATACCACCTTTCATGCGTCACCGTATACCACCGGTGCCCCGCCACCGCGGCTTGGACTTCACAACAATAAACAGCCGAGGCAACCCCACGACCAGTGCCATGCCTCCAACATTGCTCAACGTCTTCATCACTGCCACAGAAGCCATCGTGCACGTCCAGTCGTGGGAAGAATCAATGGGATCAAGGTTTTCGAGACGGTTCCCTAAAAAGGGGAGCGACGTTGAAGACGTCGCCACCGCCCGACCCTGCAATGCAATCTAGGCTTTCAATCGAAGAACTTGATCCAGGAGTAGAGGATGTGAAGATTCCCGAAGATGTCTCGGAGGATAGCAATGCCCACGGACACCATCGCCACCGGCCGGTTGGCACCATCCAGGCTTTCACTCAGGGCAGCCATTCATGCGCAGTCGGTCGAGGCCGACCCTTACCTCCACTAGACCATGCACCCCCACACAGCGGGCGCGCCAACGTTGTGCAAGGCCACCAGCTAGCCTTCCCAATGATGGCCGTGCAGAACCAGATCTAGTCTTGCACCCTGCATCCAACCATGGCCGGAGCCTCCCTGCTCCAGCAATCGCCATTCGGGCATCACCAAATGCCGAAAGAACCCCGTCTGTGCTGCCAGCCCACGGAAGACCTGCCAGATCCAGGTCCCCCAGAGGAAACCACGTGCAGACAACCAACCAAGCGGCCGAGCCGCCTCGCCGCGCCCACCATAGCGACCACCGTTGCCCTGTCGAACTGCCACCACCGCCCGTGCTCGCAAACTGGACAATGACACCACGCACTAGCTCTTCTGGTCATGCACAACTGACCAGCCTGCCCTAACTCGCCGGGCACCACGCGCATCCGCTCGAGCCAATGCAGCCGCGCCGAACCAGCGCAAAGCGCGCACACCCGCATAGTCCCAGGAACGTCCCCCAGCTGTCGCGCGTAGCAGCCTCCTTGTACCTCACAGTGTAGCCACACAGCAGGCAGCATGCACCGTGCTGCCCCATTGTGCCATATCCACGCAGACAGGGACCTCGCACGCCCACGCCGTGCTCAATGCATCCACTCCAGGCACCTCTGTGCGCCTCCTTGCCGGCTCGCCGTGCCGCCTCGAGCGCATGCATCTTCTCAAGCCCCGTCAGAGTCACCGGCCCGCGCCGCAAATCCCTGAATGGGAGGAGAAAAAGATCCCCGCCGCCGCTAAGACGCCAGGGCTTGCTCTCGAGCCGCCCGCAGAGACGGGGGAGTGGTGGGTGTGGCGCTGGTGGTGGTGACCAGGGATTGCTCACAAAAACATCCCTGCTCTCATAGACAATGTCAATCACGCTTCGGCAGGGGAGCGGCGAGAGCGCATGTCGGTGGCTCGTCCCAGTGGCGGTAGTGGTTCTTCAGTGATCCCGGGAGCTCGGTGTTAACTTTATTATGTTTGAACGCTTTGTACTTATGTTGAACTTCTATAATGGATACAAACCATTTTCCAAAAGAAAAAAACTACAAAAGGGATGGGGCGGAGCTACGATGCAGAGCTATGTTGTTGGCAGAGGCGTGATCGCATTCCAATCAGGAGGAGGAGGCGCCTTCGGGGAGTCACAAAAGTATTTGTGGCTCTTGGGTCAGAATGATAACTAGGGTAGCGACAAGGTCAATGGTTATGATGATTGAGCCAAACCGTTGCGGCGAGGAGGAGAAAATGCTTTTCTGCCCCGCGACGCTTTCATGAGAGTGACTCGGGAGGCGAATGAATACCTAGCTCCACCCCCTTCTCCTCCTCTCCCACACCACCGTTGATATCCCACATGTTGTTAGACGACGGAGACCGTCTCTTCACGCCCACAGCCTCGGTCGGTAGGGGTTGTGTCACGCCCAGGTGGTCGGCTCGGCCATGATAGACATCCTCGAGTATGGCGGTGTAGGGCCTGGCGGTGGGGATTCTCCTCCGGAGTGGGCTCCTCAATGACGATGGTGCATGGTTTGGAGATGGCGGTTTCATCCCATAGCAGGGGCTTCATGCAAACGTGGAATCAAGTTGTCGCCGTTGTTTAGTCCCGGCCTAGACCCTATGCCAGCTTGGGGTCGTTGTAGATGACTCAGACTACGCGCGGATCAACACTTCGTATTATGGCACTTACGGGCTGTTACCAAATTAACGTCGGGCTTCGGCCTACCGCTCCACCGCCCATGTGTCATTAGACATTGGATCGATGGGTTTGAAGGGGGAGTCGACAAGATGGTGCAGCGGTAGCAACACCGACATAAGTGTGAACGGGATTGCTAAATCTCAGGCGGCTGAGACTTAACGTCAATGTTATATCCATGAAATCTGAAGTGCAGATCCATGCAAAATTTCTTTTAATTTTCTTTTATATATATATATTGTGCCACTTGATTGAGATTTGGTTAAGTCTCAGTCGACTGGGATCTAGCCACACCGATGAATCAGGGTTTATAGAAAGAGACAACGAGACATTGGGAGGTAAAGGATGGGAGAGAAAAGAAAGAACCCAAACCGTTGAATGAAGAACTGGCGGTTAATATTGGTTACGATTTTGGACAGTACTGGACCAACTTACGTCATCGCTTATCTAACCTCCAGTCAATTTTCTTGCTAGTATTCTTACCCGGGAATGTGATTGTGCCATATTCAGTCTCGAACACAAAAAATACTATAGAACAGACGGAACGCCTCAAATGAGTACGCCCCAAGCTCGAGAGCTTGATGTTCTCCGAGAATGACTTCCACTTTTCTGATTGAACGAGTTGCTTGAGCGCCTTTCGGTATCAAGTATCCTGGTACAGTGGGTTGTTTGATAAAAGCGCACTCACCCAAACCCTGATTCGCGTTTTCTCGTAAAGATAAAGCCGCGCTTGAAACGCTTGTAGAGGAGGAGTGCCAAACCCGAGAACAGGTGACAGAAGAGACAGGGAGCTGGCCAGGTCTGCGACGCACCGTTGACTGGCTCACGACGGTATCTAGAAGTCAAAGTTAGTGGAGCACTAGATAAGCAGTTAATTAGTCGAACCTCTACTCAACTCAGTAGTGGTAAAGTTCTGCACTTCAGCTTGTGCTGCAAAGAGGCTTCGCTTTAGTTTGGCACACGTGCCCAGACAAGGGAAACTAACCGAACGCACCTGGACCGTCCGTCACGCGAATGAGATGCGCCCAGGCCGCTGGCACGATCGCCATGTCCATCGTGCGCTCAAATGCACTGGAAGCACTTGGACTTCTCGTTGACTGCCTCACCCACTACAGCTCGGGCATTTCTAACTGACCCTATATAAAATTATAAAATAGACAAGGATCCGCCCGAGTAAATCTTAGTGAAGTATTTATACTCCATTAAGTCTGATCTGTTCTATATGATCCCCTAAACTTAGCGGAGTAAACTTAAATTTACATCAATTCAACATAGTCTCAACAGAAATATTGCATACATTTAAACATAAGTTCAACCTCGTCCTGACAACCGAATATTAAGCATAAATTCAATCATCGAGCATAGTTGAGGTCGAGTCAATCTTGCCTCGATAGGCCACCACCGGCGAGACAGGGATCCGGGCTGGTGTCGTCGTCGTCGCAGCCAGGGAAGATGCGCCGCCACTCCTCGACGCCGAACTCCTGCTCCTCCTTGCCGCCCTCCTCGCCGCCTTGCACCTCATCGTCGGAGATGATGATGACCTCCCCGCCGCGAATATCCCCCCGGTCCGCCTCCACGAGCTCGGCATGTTGGCGGCGGAGGTCCACCATGTACGCCACGGCGGTGGCCTCTACCGCGAGGCACTCCCTTGCCTCTCAATCCTCCCGAGCCATCGCCGCACTCACCACACCCGACGCCCGTGGGACGAGGTGGACAGACGTCGTCCCAAACGGGAAGTTCAACCTCGCCGCGGAGCCGTGGAACCGGACTTGACACCGGTCATATTTGAGCGCCGCGAGCTCTGCCGTGTGGAACGATCCGATCCACTTCCTCGTGTGGGTCTTCCGGATGCCAAGGTATGTCCTCTGCGGCTCGCACAGCGGAAGAAGGTCCAGGAAGTCGGTGAACCGGGTGAGGGCCGGCGCATTGGCCGTGCAGCATCTGCCCATTGGGAGGAGAGGGGACGGCGGGAAACGATAGGGGAGGCGCTGGCGGAGGGGCGGGAGGGGAGGAGAGGCAGAGAAGAGGAACATAGAGTGAGATTTTTTTTACTCGGCGCCGAGCAGTGAAGTAAATATAGGGAGAACCGTGGCGGCTGAGGATAATCTTTACTCCTCTAAGGCCGATTGGGATCAGCTAGTTGCCGATTAGAGGACTAAAAATTGGGTTTTTACTCCTCCAAACCGGTTGTTAATCGGTTAGAAAATGCCCTTATCAAATATACCCCTAATCGCCCGTGGATGCGCATCCGGCGTGTCTGTTTTAAACTCCTATTTGTCTGTCTATGTAATCACACTTCTCACTTTTTTTTCTCATATGTCTGGTCACTTGCACGTGATTGGTGGAGATGAAGAAGGAGAAAAAAGAAAAATAAAGAAACAGAAAAAAGAAAAATAAAGAAAGAAAAAGGTGGTACGGAGTGGGCCACGTCCTATGTGACGGACTGACCGAGCGTGTTCGCGAGCCCTCATATCCTCCTCAGATTTGCCCTCAATATGAGGGTTCACGGATATCCCGAACGTATAGGGATGATATGATGGGTTTGATTGGGTCACTTTTTTCTTCTCTTTCCTGTCCAGTCACCGACAGCTCGCGTCTGCGGACGTTTGAGCAGGAGTTTGAGGATGCCGACTATAGAAGCTCTACGGTTACGGGCATACCGCGATTGCCCAAATCAATTTTACTTAGTAGTAGTACTCCTTCGTTTCATAACGTGGTGCATATAGATGTTTTGAAAAAAAAAATCAAAACTCGCATACTTTGGTCAATTTTGTCGAGAAAAATATTTATATCTAAATGTCAAACATATATCATTTGATTCATCATAAGATGTAGTTTCATACGTTCTCTGTATCAAAATATAAGACGTTTTCTGGAAGAGGATTTGGAGCTCATGTGTGCTCCAACCCCCTTATATAGAAATTAAACTCAAAAAAGTATTGTTTTTTTAATTAAAACTTGGATTTTGGGATGTCTAATCTACTCATGTGTGAAGTTGCATGAAAAAATGACAGCCGTGGCATTCTCAGTAAGGTAAAAAAGTCCTATGTGTAGGGGGGAAAACCTATCTGGATGAATTGTAGGTTAGACTATATTTCCTTCGCCGGAGATACATTTTCTCAGATTTTTCAGGAAACTTCAAAACAGGAGTAGATTGGGCACCCAAGTTTGATATCCCAAGATTTCGGATTTTTTTTTACATTTTTCCGGTATTTTTTGAATTTATTATTCTTATAGGGGTGGGGAGCACCAAGGAGCTCATGTGTATTTTCAATGTTTTTTTAACACTATCCTAGTGTCAAAAGGCATCTTATATTTTGATACAGATGGAGTATCTTATATATTTGATATTGTAGATACCAATAGTAAAGTTAGCAAATTCGTAAAGTTTGATTTTCCAAGAAAATCTATATGCCCTGCTCCGTACAAGTCCAAGACAAGTGCCACAAACCCTCAAATCGTCCGTAAACATTCATTTGGCTCTCCCAAAACCACACCGGACCCGCGTCTCCATCCGGTCCCCGTTCATATGCTTCCCTTTCTCCCAGGCCTGCGCCGCGCCGTACCGTCTGCCAAGCCCTTGCCGGACCTCCCTGATCTCTGTCGCTCCACTCAGTCGTCGTTCCGCACCTCTCGTTCGTCCGTCGCGTATGTACCGTCTGCCCCAGCGGATGCCGTTGGTGGGGGTCACGCCCTACAAGTGCCTCCTCTCATTGAATGCACTTCGACGGAAGCTCTGAAATAAATATATAAAAATGCGAGCACCAATGTCAAATTTAGGACTTGAACTCTGATAGGCTGGGATACTACTGTGCGCCTAACCATCTAATCACACATTGGTTCATCTCACAATTATAATACTAAGGGGTAAGGGGTTGTTTGGTTCGTGACTATGGTTGCCTTCGGTCGTCACATCTATGCAAGTTTAACCACCATAGAAGTGTATTTGTTTCAAATCTCGCATTAAACAACATTTTTTTTTCACACTAGAACCCCACATTATCTATACTTAAAAGGTGTGGTAATAGTCCCTTGGGCTTGCCAACTTTTTGCTTTCCGTTTATTGAACTAATCTTAGACAATTGGCTTGAAATATGTGACAAAATAATGCATGACAAAAATGGTCCCTAAATAGATTTAATATGAAAGAATAGTTATTGTGCATCCAGTGATTTAGTTTTGTATAAATATAGTTATTTTTTCTATAAATTTGACCAAACTCTACCCCGTTCGATGAACATCTTCAACTGAAGCTGGCAAATCCAGGCCCTATATGTTTGCGGACGAGTCCGCAGACGATGTTGATCCGTCCTCAAATAACCCCATGTACGACCACAACCCATACTTTTAAAATCTTAAATCCATTATCACATGCACGTCGATCATCACACATAAATAATGGATAGCGCACACAAATATAATTTATTCATACATAAAAATACGAAATACAAACGTAGTCTAAACATAAACTTTGTTCATAGTGCATAACTCAAACATAAAAGGCATAGTACAGTGATTTTAATCTTGCATCCACATATGCTCCACAAGGTCATTCAGAAGTTACATATGCACTTATTGATCTTGAAGTTGTCGATGCATCTAAGAAAAGTTGGCAGTATGTTGGCCTCTTGTTTCGGGAGGCGAACCTAACTCCAGATTTCTCAAAATCATGCGGCGGGCTGTCCCTTCACCCTCATCCTCGCAATCATCTTGTGCAAGATTATACACACATATCATGAGCAGTCAAAGTATCTCCGCTTCCCACATCACTGCAACTCAACGAACAATACACCAACGAGTTTGTAGCACTCCGAACTCCCTCTCCACATCCTCTTAACAACCTTCTTGCGCTTGGGCCAAGAGACATTGTTTCCTACCATGAGGATCCGATGTAGTCTTCACAATCGCCGTCCATTAAGAATAGATACCATCGATAAGGTAGTACCCCATGTTGTGCTTCATCATCACAAAGTCTCTTGGACAAAGGATATCCTTGGAGAACCGTTGACGGCTAACTATGATGGTGGCGGAGATACGATGATGATTGTGCGGTCGAGGCAGAGAAAAGAAGAGGCACATGAATAGTCGTGCAAGGAGCGAACGTCTTCACGTGAGTTGGTGTGGGCGCTTGCGGTCAGTCCTGTGTGGCGGACGCATCCGGGCGTCACATATCCACCCCCACATATGAACCGGGTATGGGAGTTATGGTCAGCCCGGACGTTTGAGCTAGATTTGCCCTCTCCAATTGAGCCAGGTATGGACCCCTAAATTGCCCGCATCCATGCGGACCGAGCGGTTTTGACCCATTTTATTATCCAACATGGTCACCGTCTGTCCGCGGAACAGTCCAGACACATGTTTTCCCGCAAATCGGTGGCAACCAGGGGGTATGAATGTGGTGCTGGCGCCCTGGAGCGGGACTGGCCGACTTGAATGCACGACAATTTCTTCGCGCAAACGAGGGAGAGGTTTTGGGTGGATCTGGGGTGTTCTATCCGCATGCAAACGTCACGTGTTTGTCCGCTTGTTCGCATTGAACAAGCACAGGTGCCTAGAATTCTACTCTAACGCATGTTTTCACACAGCCTGCCGCTTGGCCTGACCAACGCCTGCTATTTATACGTGGCCAGGTCCAACATGATTCCTACCACATTTCTGTTCCCGATCTCGTCTGTGCTCCATGCATCAAGCCCGCCATGACCTCGAGCTCCAAAGCATTGTGGGACAACCTCTCCACTGAACAGAAGTAGGAGTTCTTCGGTGTTGTGGCCGGGTGGTAGGCCCACCAAGCTAGTCGGATGTAGGACGCCTTGTCGGCGAGCTTAGGCCAACTCCAGCGCACGACCACAAATTGTACATGGGCATCCGTTTGGGGTAGAACGGACAAATAGCGCGGCCCAGCGCGTGTCCCCAAACGGACAAATGTCAGGTTTTCGTCCGTTTTCAACCCATTGCTGGCCTAAACATGCAGCGCGTTTGGGGTGAAACAGACATCGCACGGACGAGCTGGACGCACGCCCTTATCCTCCCCGTGGCCCGCTTATTGGGGACACTAGCACTCTATTCACCTCCAACGCCTCCACCCGCCCTCCCACGCCCCACCCCGCCGCTGGCGCCGCCA
>NC_041391.1:205941263-205979773 GCF_002162155.2 Triticum dicoccoides | reverse complement strand
GACATGCCAGCCACCACGCCCGCGCTTTCGTAGGAGTTTTGACCTTTGTTTGGAGGAGTTTTGGTCGTCGTCGTCGTAGCTGTTTCCAGAGGGGATACGACCGCCGGCGTCGGCTATGGACCACAACAACTTCCGTCAGGTGCTCCAGAGCGGCCTCTAGCCGGCAGCCAAACGCCCATGCTGCATCGAGGTGATCATCGCGGCCTCTTTTCCACCACGACTGCAAGGTGTTTGACACTTGCTACTTCTTGAGCATGCGTTGGTTTTTCCCTTGAAGAGGAAAGGGTGATGCAGCAAAGTAGAGTAAGTATTTCCCTCGGTTTGAGAACCGAGGTATCAATCTAGTAGGAGACAACGCACAGGTCACCGAATACATGCACAAACAATCAAACAAACTTGCACCCAATGCGATAAAGGGGTTGTCAATCCCTTCACGGTTACTTGCAAAACTGAGATCTGAAAGAGATAGATAAACGATAAAGTAAATATTTTTGATATTTTTGGTTTATAGATCAGAAAGTAAAAGATTGCAAAATAGTAGATTGGAAACTAATATGATGGAAAAGAGACTTGATATGATGAAAAAGAGACCCGGGGGGCATAGGTTTCACTAGTGGCTTCTCTCAAGATAGCAAATAATACGGTGGGTGAACAAATTACTGCCAAGCAATTGATAGAAGAGCGCATAATTATGACGATATCTAAGGCAATGATCATGAACATACGCATCATGTCCATGTTAAGTAGACCGAAACAATTCTGCATCTACTATTATTACTCCATACATCAACCGCTATCCAGCATGCCTCTAGAGTATTAAGTTCATAAAGAATGGAGTAACGCATTAAGTAAGATGACATGATGTAGAGGAATTAACTCAAGCAATATGATGAAAACCCCATCTTTTTATCCTCGATGGTAATAATACAATACGTGGCTTGCTGCGCCCACTATCACTGGGAAATGACACCACAAGATTGAACCCAAAGCTAAGCACTTCTTCCATTGCAAGAAAAACCAATCTAGTAGGCCAAACTAAACCGATAATTCGAAGAGACTTGCATAGATATCAAATCATGCATATAAGAATTCAGAGAAGATTCAAATAATATTCATAGATAATCTGATCATAAATCCACAATTCATCGAATCCCGGCAAACACACCGCAAAAGAGTATTACATCGAATAGATCTCCGAGAACATCGAGGAGAACATGGTATTGAGAATCCAAGCGATAGAAGAAGCCATCTAGCTACTAGCTATGGAACCGTAGGTCTGTGGTAAACTACTCACGCTTCATCGGAAGGGCAATGATGTTGATGTAGAAGCCCTCCATGATCGAATCCCCCTCCGGCAGGACACCGAAAAAGGCTCCTAGATAGGATCTCACGGGTATAGAAGGTTGAGGCGGTGGGAAAGTGTTTTCGTGGCTCTCCTTGATGGTTTTGGGGTATAAGAGTATATATGGGTGAAAGAATTAGGTCAGGAGACCCACGAAGGGCCCACAAGGCAGGGGCGCGCCCCACCCCCTGGGCGCTCCCTCCACCCTTATGGCCGCCTCGTGGCTCCTCCGACTTCATCTCCAAGTCTCCTGGTTTGCTTCTGGTCCAAGAAAGATCATCGCAAAAGTTTTATTCCGTTTGGACTCCGTTTGGTATTCATTTTCTCCCAAACTCTAAAACAGACAAAAAAACAGAAACTGGCACTGGGCTCTAGGTTAATAGGTTAGTCCCAAAAATAATATAAAATAGCATATTAATGCATATAAAACATCCAAAACCGATAATATAATAGGATGGAACGATAAAAAAATATAGATACGTTGGATACATATCAAGCATCCCCAAGCTTAATTCATGTTCGTCCTCGAGTAGGTAAATGATAAAAATAGAATTTTTGATGTGAAATGCTACCTAACATATTTATCAATGTAATCTCCTTTATTGTGGCATGAATGTTCAGATTCGTAAGATTCAAAACAAAAGTTTAATGTTGATATAAAAACAATAATACTTCAAGCATACTAATAAAGCAGTCATGTCTTCTCAAAATAACATGGCCAAAGAAAGCTATCCCTACAAAATCATATAGTCTGGCTATGCTCTATCTTCATCACACATAATATTTAAATCATGCACAACCCCAATGACAAGCCAAGCAATTGTTTCATACTTTGATGTCCTCAAACTTTTTCAACTTTCACACAATACATGAGCGTGAGCTATGGATATAGCACTATGGTGGAAGAGAATACGGTGGTTGTGGAGAAGACAAAAGGAGGGAGATGGTATCACATCAACTAGGCGTATCAACGGGCTATGGAGATGTCCATCAATATATATCAATGTGAGTGAGTAGTGATTGCCATGCAACGGATGCACTAGAGCTATAAGTATATGAAAGCTCAAAAAGAAACTAAGTGGGTGTGCATCCAACTTGCTTGCTCACGAAAACCTAGGGCAATTTGAGGAAGCCCATCATTGGAATATACAAGCCAAGTTCTATAATGAAAAATTCCCACTAGTATATGAAATTGATATCATTGGAGACTCTCTATCATGAAGATCATGGTGCTACTTTGAAGCACAAGTGTGGTAAAAAGATAGTAACATTACCCCTTTTCTCTTTTTCTCTCATTTTTTTGTTTGGGCCTTTCTTTTTTTTGCCTCTTTTTTTTCGTTTGGAGCCTCATTCCGACTTGTGGGGGAATCATAGCCTCCATCATCCTTTCCTCACATGGGACAATACTCTAATAATGAAGATCATCACACTTTTATTTACTTACAACTCGATACTTAGAACAAAAATATGACTCTATGTGAATGCCTCTGGCGGTGTACCGGGATGTGCAATGACTCTAGAGTGACATGTATGAAAGAATTATGAACAGTGGCTTTGCCACAAATACGATGTCAACTACATGATCATGCAAAGCAATATGACAATGATGAAGTGTGTCATAATAAACGGAATGGTGGAAAGTTGCATGGCAATATATCTCGGAATGGCTATGGAAATGCCATAATAGGTAGGTATGGTGACTGTTTTGAGGAAGGTATATGGTGGGTGTATGGTACCGACGAGAGTTACGCAGCACAAGAGAGGCTAGCAATGATGGAAGGGTGAGAGTGTGTATAATCCATGGACTCAACATAGTCATAAAGAACTCACATACTTATTGCAAAAATCTATCAGTTATCAAAATGAAGTACTACGCGCATGCTCCTAGGGGGATAGATTGGTAGGAAAAGACCATCGCTCGTCCCTAACCGCCACGCATAAGGAAGACAATCAAAAAATAAATCATACTCCGACTTCATCACATAACGGTTCACCATACGTGCATGCTACGACAATCACAAACTTTAACACAAGTATCTCTGAAATTCACAACTACTCACTAGCATGACTCTAATATCACCATCTTCATATCTCAAAACAATCATAAAGAATCAAACTTCTCATAATATTCAATGCACTTTATATGAAAGTTTTTATTATATCCGTCCTGGATGCTTATCATATTAGGACTAAATTTATAACCAATGCAAATTACCATGATGTTCTAAAGACTCTCAAAATAATATAAGTGAAGCATGAGAGTTCATCAATTACTATAAAATAAAGCCACCGTCGTGATTTAAAAAGATATAAGTGAAGCACTTAGAGCAAAATTCCCTAGCTCAAAAGATATAAGTGAAGCACATAGAGTATTCTAAAAAATCATGATTCATGCATGTCTCTCTCAAAAGGTGTGTACAAAAAGGATGATTGTGGCAAACTAAAAAGCAAAGACTCAAATCATACAAGATGCTCCAAGCAAAACACATATCATGTGGTGAATAAAAATATAGCCCCAAGTAAAGTTAACGATAGACGAAGACGAAAGAGGGGATGCCTTCCAGGGAATCCCCAAGCTTAGGCTTTTGGTTGTTATTGAATATTACCTTGGGGTTCATTGGGCATTCCCAAGCTTAGGCTCTTGCCACTCCTTATTCCATAGTACATCAAATCCTTACCCAAAACTTGAAAACTTCACAACACAAAACTCCACAGAAAATCTCATAAGCTCCGTTAGTATAGGAAAATAAATCACTGATACGTCTCCAACGTATCTATAATTTTTGATTGTTCCATGCTATTATATTAACTGTTTTGGATGTTGCTACGTCTTGAGCTAGCGTTGGTTTTCCCCGAAGAGGAGAGGGTGATGCAGCAAGTGTAGCATAAGTATTTCCCTCAGTTTTTGAGAACCAAGGTATCAATCCAGTAGGAGGCTCCTCAACAAGTCCCACACGCCTACACAAACAAACAGAGAACTCGCAACCAACGCAATAAAGGGGTTGTCAATCCCTTCACGGCCACTTGCGAAAGTGAGATCTGATAGAGATAGTATGATAAGATAAATATATTTTTGGTATTTTATAATATAGATGCAAAAAGTAAAGATGCAAATAAAAGTAGATTGGAAGCAAATAAGATAAAAGATAGACCCGGGGGCCATAGGTTTCACTAGAGGCTTCTCTTGAGAGCATAAGTATTACAGTGGGTGAACAAATTACTGTCGAGCAATTGATAGAAAAGCAAATAATTATGACGTTATCTAGGCATGATCATGTATATAGGCATCACATCCATAACAAGTAGACCGACTCCTGCCTGCATCTACTACTATTACTCCACACATCGACCGCTATCCATCATGCATCTAGAGTATTAAGTTCATAAGAACAGAGCAACGCATTAAACAAGATGACATGATGTAGAGGGATAAACTCATGCAATATGATATAAACCCCATCTTGTTATCCTCGATGGCAACAATACAATACGTGTCTTGCAACCCTTTCTGCCACTGGGTAAGAACACCGCAAGATTGAACCCAAAGCTAAGCACTTCTCCCATGGCAAGAAAGATCAATCTAGTAGGCCAAACCAAACCGATAATTCGAAGAGACTTGCAAAGATAACTCAATCATACATAAAAGAATTCAGAGAAGATTCAAATAATATCCATAGATAAATATGATCATAAACTCACAATTCATCGGATCTCGACAAACACACCGCAAAAAGAGATTACATCGAATAGATCTCCATAAGAGAGGGGGAGAACATTGTATTGAGATTCAAAAAGAGAGAAGAAGCCATCTAGATAATAACTATGGACCCGTAGGTCTGTGGTAAACTACTCACAACTCATAGGAGGGGCAAGGATGTTGATGTAGAGGCCCTCCATGGTCGACTCCCCCTCCAGCAGAGTGCCGATGAAGGCTCCAAGATGGGATCTCACGGATACAGAAGGTTACGGTGGTGGAAATTGTGCTTCGTGGTGCCCCTGAATGTTTTCGGGGTCCGTAGGTATATATAGGAGGAAGAGGTACGTCGGTGGACGCCCGAGGGTCCCACAAGACAGGGGGCGCCCTACAGGGGGGGGGGCTCCTATCTCGTGGAGGCTCCAGCTGTTTCTTGACTTGCACTCCAAGGTCTCCGGATCTTGTTCGTTCCAAAAATCATGCTCCCGAAGGTTTCATTGCGTTTGGACTCTGTTTGATATTCCTTTTATTCGAAATACTGAAATAGGCAAAAAAACAGCAATATGGGCTGGGCCTCCGGTTAGTAGGTTAGTCCCAAAAATGATAATAATATATAAAATAAAGCCCATAAACATCCAAAAGGGGTAATATAATAGCATGGAACAATCAAAAATTATAGATACGTTGGAGACGTATCAAGCATCCCCAAGCTTAATTACTGCTCGTCCTCGAGTAGGTAAATGATAAAAAGAGAATTTTTGAAGTGGAATGCTACCTAGCATAATTCTCAATGTAATTTTATTTAATGTGGCATGAATGTTCAGATCCAAATAATACAAAATAAAAGTTCATAATGACATAAGAAATAGTAATATTTCATGCATACTAAGCAAAGTAATCATGTCTTCTCAAAATAACATGGCCAAAGAAAGTTATCCCTACAAAATCATATAGTCTGGCTGTTGATCTATCTTCATCACACAAAGTATTTAATCATGCACAACCCCGATGACGAGCCAAGCAATTGTTTCATACTTTAATAATCTCAAACTCTTTCAACTTTCACGCAATACATGAGCGTGAGCCATGGACATAACACTACATGTGGAATAGAACGGTGGTTGTGGGGAAGACAAAAAGGAGAAGATAGTCTCACATCAACTAGGCGTATCAACGGGCTATGGAGATGCCCATTAATAGATATCAATGTGAGTGAGTAGGGATTGCCATGCAACGGATGCACTAGAGCTATAAATATATGGAAGCTCAACAAAAGAAAACTAGTGGGTGTGCATCCAACTTGCTTGCTCACGAAAACCTAGGGCATTTTTGAGGAAGCCCATCATTGGAATATACAAGCCAAGTTCTATAATGAAAAATTCCCACTAGTATATGAAATTGATATCATTGGAGACTCTCTATCATGAAGATCATGGTGCTACTTTGAAGCACAAGTGTGGTAAAAAGATAGTAACATTACCCCTTTTCTCTTTTTCTCTCATTTTTTTGTTTGGGCCTTTCTTTTTTTTGCCTCTTTTTTTTTGTTTGGAGCCTCATTCCGACTTGTGGGGGAATCATAGCCTCCATCATCCTTTCCTCACATGGGACAATACTCTAATAATGAAGATCATCACACTTTTATTTACTTACAACTCGATACTTAGAACAAAAATATGACTCTATGTGAATGCCTCTGGCGGTGTACCGGGATGTGCAATGACTCTAGAGTGACATGTATGAAAGAATTATGAACAGTGGCTTTGCCACAAATACGATGTCAACTACATGATCATGCAAAGCAATATGACAATGATGAAGTGTGTCATAATAAACGGAATGGTGGAAAGTTGCATGGCAATATATCTCGGAATGGCTATGGAAATGCCATAATAGGTAGGTATGGTGACTGTTTTGAGGAAGGTATATGGTGGGTGTATGGTACCGACGAGAGTTACGCAGCACAAGAGAGGCTAGCAATGATGGAAGGGTGAGAGTGTGTATAATCCATGGACTCAACATAGTCATAAAGAACTCACATACTTATTGCAAAAATCTATCAGTTATCAAAATGAAGTACTACGCGCATGCTCCTAGGGGGATAGATTGGTAGGAAAAGACCATCGCTCGTCCCTGACCGCCACGCATAAGGAAGACAATCAAAAAATAAATCATACTCCGACTTCATCACATAACGGTTCACCATACGTGCATGCTACGGCAATCACAAACATAACACAAGTATCTCTGAAATTCACAACTACTCACTAGCATGACTCTAATATCACCATCTTCATATCTCAAAACAATCATAAAGGATCAAACTTCTCATAATATTCAATGCACTTTATATGAAAGTTTTTATTATATCCGTCCTGGATGCTTATCATATTAGGACTAAATTTATAACCAATGCAAATTACCATGATGTTCTAAAGACTCTCAAAATAATATAAGTGAAGCATGAGAGTTCATCAATTACTATAAAATAAAGCCACCGTCGTGATTTAAAAAGATATAAGTGAAGCACTTAGAGCAAAATTCCCTAGCTCAAAAGATATAAGTGAAGCACATAGAGTATTCTAAAAAATCATGATTCATGCATGTCTCTCTCAAAAGGTGTGTACAAAAAGGATGATTGTGGCAAACTAAAAAGCAAAGACTCAAATCATACAAGATGCTCCAAGCAAAACACATATCATGTGGTGAATAAAAATATAGCCCCAAGTAAAGTTAACGATAGACGAAGACGAAAGAGGGGATGCCTTCCAGGGAATCCCCAAGCTTAGGCTTTTGGTTGTTATTGAATATTACCTTGGGGTTCATTGGGCATTCCCAAGCTTAGGCTCTTGCCACTCCTTATTCCATAGTACATCAAATCCTTACCCAAAACTTGAAAACTTCACAACACAAAACTCCACAGAAAATCTCATAAGCTCCGTTAGTATAGGAAAATAAATCACTGATACGTCTCCAACGTATCTATAATTTTTGATTGTTCCATGCTATTATATTAACTGTTTTGGATGTTGCTACGTCTTGAGCTAGCGTTGGTTTTCCCCGAAGAGGAGAGGGTGATGCAGCAAGTGTAGCATAAGTATTTCCCTCAGTTTTTGAGAACCAAGGTATCAATCCAGTAGGAGGCTCCTCAACAAGTCCCACACGCCTACACAAACAAACAGAGAACTCGCAACCAACGCAATAAAGGGGTTGTCAATCCCTTCACGGCCACTTGCGAAAGTGAGATCTGATAGAGATAGTATGATAAGATAAATATATTTTTGGTATTTTATAATATAGATGCAAAAAGCAAAGATGCAAATAAAAGTAGATTGGAAGCAAATAAGATAAAAGATAGACCCGGGGGCCATAGGTTTCACTAGAGGCTTCTCTTGAGAGCATAAGTATTACAGTGGGTGAACAAATTACTGTCGTGCAATTGATAGAAAAGCGAATAATTATGACGTTATCTAGGCATGATCATGTATATAGGCATCACATCCATAACAAGTAGACCGACTCCTGCCTGCATCTACTACTATTACTCCACACATCGACCGCTATCCATCATGCATCTAGAGTATTAAGTTCATAAGAACAGAGCAACGCATTAAACAAGATGACATGATGTAGAGGGATAAACTCATGCAATATGATATAAACCCCATCTTGTTATCCTCGATGGCAACAATACAATACGTGTCTTGCAACCCTTTCTGCCACTGGGTAAGAACACCGCAAGATTGAACCCAAAGCTAAGCACTTCTCCCATGGCAAGAAAGATCAATCTAGTAGGCCAAACCAAACCGATAATTCGAAGAGACTTGCAAAGATAACTCAATCATACATAAAAGAATTCAGAGAAGATTCAAATAATATCCATAGATAAATATGATCATAAACTCACAATTCATCGGATCTCGACAAACACACCGCAAAAAGAGATTACATCGAATAGATCTCCATAAGAGAGGGGGAGAACATTGTATTGAGATTCAAAAAGAGAGAAGAAGCCATCTAGATAATAACTATGGACCCGTAGGTCTGTGGTAAACTACTCACAACTCATAGGAGGGGCAAGGATGTTGATGTAGAGGCCCTCCATGGTCGACTCCCCCTCCAGCAGAGTGCCGATGAAGGCTCCAAGATGGGATCTCACGGATACAGAAGGTTACGGTGGTGGAAATTGTGCTTCGTGGTGCCCCTGGATGTTTTCGGGGTCCGTAGGTATATATAGGAGGAAGAGGTACGTCGGTGGATGCCCGAGGGTCCCACAAGACAGGGGGCGCCCTACAGGGGGGGGGGGCTCCTATCTCGTGGAGGCTCCAGCTGTTTCTTGACTTGCACTCCAAGGTCTCCGGATCTTGTTCGTTCCAAAAATCATGCTCCCGAAGGTTTCATTGCGTTTGGACTCTGTTTGATATTCCTTTTCTTCGAAATACTGAAATAGGCAAAAAAACAGCAATATGGGCTGGGCCTCCGGTTAGTAGGTTAGTCCCAAAAATGATAATAATATATAAAATAAAGCCCATAAACATCCAAAAGGGGTAATATAATAGCATGGAACAATCAAAAATTATAGATACGTTGGAGACGTATCAAGCATCCCCAACCTTAATTACTGCTCGTCCTCGAGTAGGTAAATGATAAAAAGAGAATTTTTGAAGTGGAATGCTACCTAGCATAATTCTCAATCTAATTTTATTTAATGTGGCATGAATGTTCAGATCCAAATAATACAAAATAAAAGTTCATAATGACATAAGAAATAGTAATACTTCATGCATACTAAGCAAAGTAATCATGTCTTCTCAAAATAACATGGCCAAAGAAAGTTATCCCTACAAAATCATATAGTCTGGCTGTTGATCTATCTTCATCACACAAAGTATTTAATCATGCACAACCCCGATGACGAGCCAAGCAATTGTTTCATACTTTAATAATCTCAAACTCTTTCAACTTTCACGCAATACATGAGCGTGAGCCATGGACATAACACTACATGTGGAATAGAACGGTGGTTGTGGGGAAGACAAAAAGGAGAAGATAGTCTCACATCAACTAGGCGTATCAACGGGCTATGGAGATGCCCATTAATAGATATCAATGTGAGTGAGTAGGGATTGCCATGCAACGGATGCACTAGAGCTATAAATATATGGAAGCTCAACAAAAGAAAACTAGTGGGTGTGCATCCAACTTGCTTGCTCACGAAGACCTAGGGCATTTTTGAGGAAGCCCATCATTGGAATATACAAGCCAAGTTCTATAATGAAAAATTCCCACTAGTATATGAAAGTGACAACATATGAGACTCTCTATCATGAAGATCATGGTGCTATTTTGAAGCACAAGTGTGGAAAAAGAGATAGTAGCATTGTCCCTTCTCTCTTTTTCTCTCATTCTTTTTTTCTTTTCTTTCTTTTTTTTCTCTCTTTTTTTTTCTTCGGACTTCTTTTTTTTTGGCCTTTCTCTTTTTTTTTGTAAAGTCCGAAGTCTCATCCCGACTTGTGGGGGAATCATAGTCTTCATCATCCTTTCCTCACTAGGACAATGCTCTAATAATGGAGATCATCACACTTTTATAGATTTACAACTCAAAAATTACAACTCAAAGCTAGAACAAGATATGACTCTATGTGAATGCCTCCGGCGGTATACCGGGATATGCAATGAATCAAGAGCGACATGTATAAAGATTATGATGGTGGCTTTGCCACAAATACGATGTCAACTACATGATCATGCAAAGAGCAATATGACAATGATGAAACGTGTCATAATAAACGGAATGGTGGAAAGTTGCATGGCAATATATCTCAGAATGGCTATGGAAATGCCATAATAGGTAGGTATGGTGGCTGTTTTGAGGAAGGTATATGGTGGGTGTATGGTACCGGCGAAAGTTGCTTGATACAAGAGAGACTAGCAATAATGGAGGGGTGAAAGGGTGCATATAATCCATGGAGTCAACATTAGTCAAAAGAACTCATATACTTGTTGTAAAAATTTAGAAGTCATCAAAAACCAAAGAACTACGCGCATGCTCCTAGGGGGATAGATTGGTAGGAAAAGACCATCGCTCGTCCCCGACTGCCACTCATAAGGAAGACATTCAATAAATAAAATTTTGCTCCAACTTCATCACAAAGTGGTTCACCATACGTGCATGCTACGGGAATCACAAACTTCAACACAAGAATTCTTTAAATTCATAATCATCGAACTAGCATGACCTTAATATGACTACCTCCATATCTCAAAATAATTATCAAGCATCAAATTGATCATAGCATCCAATTCTCATCCTATCATAGTTTTTATTATACCCAACTTGGATGCTCATCATTCTATGACCAAGTTATAACCATAGCAAATACAATGTTGTTCTAAAAGACTCTCAAAATAATATAAGTGAAGCATGAGAGACTAGCAATTTCTTCAAAATTAATCCACCACCATGCTCTATAAGATATAAGTGAAGCACTAGAGCAAAAACTATCAAGCTCAAAAGATATAAGTGAAGCACATAGAGTATTCTAGCAAATTCTAATCAAATAGGCTTCTCCCAAAAGGTGTGTACAGCAAGGATGATTGTGGTAAACTAACAAGCAAATACCAATATAATACACGATGCTCCAAGCAAAACACATATCATGTGGTGAATAAAAATATAGCTCCAAGTAAAGTTACCAATGAACGAAGACGAAAGAGGGGATGCCTTCCCGGGGCATCCCCAAGTTTAGGATTTTGGCTATTCTTGAATATCTTGGGGTGCCTTGGGCATCCCCAATCTTAGGCTCTTGCCACTCTTTATTCCATAGTCCATAAAAGCTTTACCCAAAACTTGAAAACTTCACAACACAAAACTCAACCGGAAATCTTATAAGCTCCGTTATTGAAAGAAAACAAAACCACCACATAAGGTACTGCAATGAACTCATTCTTTATTTATTTTGGTGTTAAACCTACTGTATTCCAAATTCCTTATGGTTTATAAACTAATTTATTAGCCATAGATGCATTGAAATAAGCAAACAACACACGAAAAACAGAATCTGTCAAAAACAGAACAGTCTGTAGCAATCTGTAACTAACGCAAACTTCTGGAACTCTAAAAATCCTAACAAAATAGGACGTACTGGAAAAAAAATTATTGAACAGCAGCAAAAAGAATCAATGCAAAAGCACGTTTCTGTGATTTATTGAATTGTTTCTCGTGAGCACAAAGTTTCTCTTTTTCAGCAGAATCAAATCAACCATCATCATAGTTTATCCTATAGGTTCTACTTGGCACAAACACTAAACAAAAGATAAAAACACATCTAAACAGAAAGTAGAAACAAAATTTAACACTAAACAGGAACAAAAACAAAGAACATAAAGAAAATTGGGTTGCCTCCCAACCAGCGCTATCGTTTAACGCCCCTAGCTAGGCATAAAAGCGAAGATAGATCTAACGAGTGCCATCTTTGGCACTTAATTCATAAGTAGCACGCATGATAGATTCATAAGGTAATTTGACTTTCTTTCTTGGAAAGTGCTCCATGCCTTTCTTTAAAGGAAATTGGAATCTAATGTTCCCTTCCTTCATATCAATAATCGCACTAATCGTTCTAAGGAAAGGTCTACCAAGAATAATAGGGCAAGAAAGATTGCAATCTATATCAAGAACGATAAAATCTACAGGCACCAAATTTCTATTTGCAACAATAAGAACATCATTGATCCTTCCCATAGGCTTTTTAATGGTGGAATCCGCAAGGTGCAACTTTAACGAGCAATCATCAAGATCATGGAAATCTAGAATATCACATAAAGTTTTCGGAATTGTGGAAACACTAGCACCAAAATCACACAAAGCAAAACACTCAAAATCTTTAATTCTAATCTTTATAGTAGGTTCCCACTCATCATTAAGTTTTCTAGGTATAGAAACTTTCAAATTAAGTTTTTCATCATAAGATTGCATCAAGGCATCAACAATATGTTTGGTAAAAGCTTTGTTTTGACTATAAGCATGAGGAGAATTAACAACGGATTGCAACAAGGAAATACAACCTTTTAAAGAGCAATTATCATAGTCAAATTCCTTGAAATCTGAGATAGTAGGTTCAACATTATTAGAAGTTGAGGATTCTCCAATCTCTCTTTTACCAAATTTAGCATTAAGATCAAAAGACTCCGAATTCTTGGGACGCCTTCTAGGAAAAGTTGATTCATAATCAGTCCCATAATCATCAAAATTCATATTGCAAAACATAGATCTAATAGGAGATGCATCAATAACTTTAAGATCCTCATCATTATTTTCACGGAAACTAGAAGAACACGCTTTTATAAAGCTATCTTTCTTAGCACGCAATCTAGCGGTTCTTTCCTTGCACTCGTCAATGGAAATTATAATCACTTTGAGAGACTCATTGATATCATGCTTAGGAGGAGAAGGTCTAAGTTTAAGAGAATCAACATCAAGCGAAAGTCTATCAACGTTCCTAGCCAAATCATCAACTTTGAGCACTTTTTCTTCAAGCAAAGCATTAAAATTCTTTTGAGAAATCATAAATTATTTCACACTATTCTCAAAATCAGAGGGAATCTTATTAAAATTACCATAAGAATTATTGTAGGAATTTCCATAATTATTAGAGGAATTACTAGGGAACGGTCTAGCATTAAAATTTCCTCTATAAGCATTGTTTCCAAAACTATTCCTACCAACAAAATTCACATCCATAGATTCATTATTATTCTCAATCAAGGAAGACAAAGACATATCATTCGGATCAAGAGGAGTATTTTTAGTAGAAAACATCTTCGTAAGTTCATCCATCTTTCCACTCAAAACATTGATTTCTTCTATAGCATGCACTTTTTTACTAGAAGATCTTTCGGTGTGCCATTGAGAATAATTAGCCATAATATTGTCAAGAAGTTTTGTAGCATCTCCTAACGTGATTTCCATAAAGGTGCCTCCCGCGGCCGAATCTAAGAGATTTCTAGAAGCAAAGTTCACACCGGCATAAAATTTTTGTATGATCATCCATAAATTCAAACCATGAGTAGGTTAATTGCAAAGCATCAATTTCATTCTTTACCAAGATTGGGCAACATGATCATGATCAGGTTGTTTAAAATTCATAATATCATTCCTAATAGTGATGATCTTAGCGGGAGGAAAATACTTAGAGATAAAAGCATCTTTGCACTTGTTCCAAGAATCAATACTATTTTTAGGCAAAGACGAAAACCAAACTTTAGCATGATCTCCAAGTGAAAACGGAAATAACTTCAATTTGACAATATTGTTATCCGTATCTTTCTTCTTTTGCATATCACACAAATCAACAAAATTATTTATATGAGTAGCGGCATCTTCACTAGGAAGGCTGGCGAATTGATCTTTCATAACAAGATTCAGCAAAGCAGCATTGATTTCACAAGACTCAACATCATTAAGAGGAGCAATCAGAGTGCTAAGGAAATAATTATTATTGGTATTCGAGAAATCACACAATTTGGTATTATCTTGCGCCATGGCAACAAGTAATCCAACACACAAGCAAACAGAAAAAGGCAAGCAAAAAGAGAGGAGGAGATTGGGAAAGAGAGGGCGAATAAAACGGCAAGGGTGAAGTGGGGTGAGGGGGTTCCGGACTAGGGGGTGTCCGGATAGCCGAACTGTCATGATCGGCCGGACTCCAAGACTATGAAGATACAAGATTGAAGACTTAGTCCCGTGTCCGGATGGGACTTTCCTTGGCGTGGAAGGCAAGCTTAGCGATACGGATATGTAGATCTCCTACCATTGTAACCGACTCTGTGTAACCCTAGCCCTCTCCGGTGTCTATATAAACCAGATGGCTTTAGTCCATAGGACGGACAACAATCATACCATAGGCTAGCTTCTAGGGTTTAGCCTCCCTGATCTCGTGGTAGATCCACTCTTGTAACACACATCATCAATATTAATCAAGCAGGACGTAGGGTTTTACCTCCATCAAGAGGGCCCGAACCTGGGTAAAACATCGTTTCCCTTGTCTCCTGTTACCATCCGCCTAGACGCACAGTTCGGGACCCCCTACCCGAGATCCGCCGGTTTTGACACTGACATTGGTGCTTTCATTGAGAGTTCCTCTATGTCGTCACCGATAGGCTCGAAGGCTTCTTCGACTATCATCAATGACGCAGTCCAGGGTGAGACCTTTCTCCCCGGACAGATCTTCGTATTCGGCGGCTTTGCACTGAGGGCCAATTCGCTTGGCCGTCTGGAGCAGATCGAAAGCTACGCCCCTGACCGTCAGGTCAGATTTGGAAGTTTGAACTTCACGGCTGACATCCGCGGGGACTTGATCCTCGATGAATTCAAGCCACAGCCGAGCGTGCCGCACTGTCACGGCGAGCATGATTTAGCTCTGCAGCCGGACAGTACCCTGGAGGCTGCACTCGAACCCGCTCCGATCTTGAATTCGGAGCTGGCTGTGCAGATCGAGGACGGATGGCTAGACACCGCCTCGGGGGCTGCAACCTCTATGGCGATAGAGCCAAACACTGACCTTGTCCCTCATAAAGCTCGTGAGTCCGAGGTGCCGGACTCCTCACCGGACTCCGAACCTCCCGCGCCTCCTCCGATCGAATCCGATTGGGCGTCGATCATGGAGTTCACTGCAGCGGACATCTTTCAACACTCACCTTTCGGCGACATCTTGAGTTCGTTAAAGTATCTCTCATTATTAGGAGAGCCCTGGCCGGACTGTGGTCAGGACGGTTGGGATGCGGACGACGAAGAAATTCAAAGCCCACCCACCACCCACTTGGTAGCCGCTGTCGATGATCTAACCGACATGCTAGACTACGACTCTGAAGACATCGACGGTATGGACGACGATGCCGGAGACGAACAAGAACCAGCGCCCACCGGGCACTGGAAAGCCACCTCATCATATGACATATACATGGTGGATATCCCAAAGGATGGGAATGGCGAAGGAACAGCGGAGGATGACCCCTCCAAAAGACAGCCCAAGCGCCGGCGTCAGTGGCGCCGCTCTAAATCTCGCCACAGCAAGAATGAAGATTCCGGCACCGGAGATAATAATACACCGGACAGTGCCGAGGACAACCCACTCCAGCAAGATCCAGCGCAGGAGGACGGAGACGCCAGCCCTCATGAGAGAGCGGAAGAAGAAGAGGTAGAGGATTATATGCCTCCCTCTGGAGATGAGGCAAGCCTCGACGACGATGAATTCGTCGTGCCTGAGGATCCGGTCGAACAAGAGCGTTTTAAACGCAGGCTTATGGCCACGGCGAACAGCCTCAAGAAAAAGCAGCAACAGCTTAGAGCTGATCAAGATCTGCTAGCCGACAGATGGACTGAAGTCCTCGCGGCCGAAGAGCATGAGCTCGAACGCCCCTCCAAAAGCTACCCTAAACGCAAGCTGCTCCCCCTATTAGAGGAGGAAGCGTATGAACCCGAATCACCAGGAGACAATACGGCTGACCGACCACCCCGTGGTCGCGACAGAGAGGCCTCTAGGCCCTTCACTAGACCCGTACCCCGGCATCGCTCGAAAAGCACAAGGCCACAGGTGAACGCTCCGGACTTGCGAGATATATTGGAGGATAAGGCAAGACAATCAAGATCGATCTATGGGTCGCTTGGGCGCCCCACGGTACGTGACGACAACCGTCACGCCGGACACAGTAAGTCCGGCCAGGCCGAACAAAACAGACAAAGCTCTTTTGAGCTCCGTCGTGATATTGCCCAGTACAGAGGCGCCGCACACCCACTATGCTTCACAGATGAAGTAATGGATCATCAAATCCCCGAAGGGTTTAAACCTGTGAATATCGAATCTTATGATGGCACAACAGACCCCGCGGTTTGGATCGAAGACTATCTTCTTCACATCCACATGGCCCGCGGTGACGATCTTCACGCCATCAAATATCTCCCCCTCAAGCTTAAAGGACCAGCCCGGCATTGGCTTAACAGCTTGCCAGCAGAGTCAATTGGGAGTTGGGAAGACCTGGAAGACGCATTCCTCGATAACTTCCAAGGCACGTATGTGCGACCACCAGACGCTGATGACCTAAGCCACATAATTCAGCAGCCAGACGAATCGGCCAGACAATTTTGGACACGGTTCTTAACCAAGAAAAACCAAATCGTCGACTATCCGGATGCGGAGGCCCTCTCGGCCTTCAAGCATAACATCCGCGACGAGTGGCTTGCCCGGCACCTGGGACAGGAAAAGCCGAAATCCATGGCAGCCGTCACATCACTCATGACCCGCTTCTGCGCGGGTGAGGACAGCTGGCTAGCACGCAGCAACAACCTCAGCAAAAGTTCTGGCAGTCCGGATATCAAGGACCGTAATGGCAGGTCGCATCGTAACAAAAACAAGCGCCGCATCAACAGCGACAATATTGAGGATACGACAGTCAATGCCGGATTCAGAGGCTCTAAACCCGGCCAGAGGGAAAAGCCATTCAAAAGAACTACTCCGGGTCTGTCCAATTTGGACCGAATACTCGATCGCTTGTGCCAGATACACGGCACCCCCAAAAAGCTAGCTAACCTCACCAACAGGGACTGTTGGGTATTCAAGCAGGCAGGCAAGTTAATTGCTGAAAACAATGACAAGGGGCTGCATAGCGATGACGAGGAAGAGACCCGACAGCCGAACAATAGAGGACAGAAGGGTTTCCCCCCACAGGTGCGGACGGTGAACATGATATATGCAACGCACATACCCAAAAGGGAGCGGAAGCGTGCACTCAGGGATGTATACGCGATGGAGCCAGTTGCCCCGAAGTTCAATCCATGGTCCTCCTGCCCGATCACTTTTCACCGAAGGGACCACCCCACCAGCATCCGCCACGGCGGATTCGCCACATTGGTCCTAGACCCAATCGTCGATGGAATTCACCTCACCAGAGTCCTGATGGACGGCGGCAGCAGCCTGAACCAGCTTTATCAGGATACAGTGCGCAAAATGGGCATAGACCCCTCAAGGATTAAACCTACCAAGACGACCTTTAAAGGCGTCATACCAGGTGTCGAAGCCAATTGTACAGGCTCAGTCACACTGGAAGTGGTCTTCGGATCCCCGGATAACTTCCGAAGCGAGGAGTTAATCTTCGACATAGTTCTGTTCTGCGGCGGCTATCATGCCCTGCTCGGACGTATCGCGTTTGCAAAGTTCAACGCGGTGCCGCACTACGCATACCTCAAGCTCAAGATGCCAGGCCCTCGAGGAGTCATCACGGTCAACGGAAACACTGAACGTTCTCTCCGAATGGAGGAACATACAGCGGCTCTCGCGGCAGAAGTACAATGCAGCCTCTTAAGGCAATTCTCGAGTCCGACCGTTAAGCGGCCGGACATAGCTAAGCGCGCCCGGAGTAACCTACAACAAGACCACCTGGCACGTTCCGAGCACGCGTAGCAGTACGGCCCCAACCCCAGCCCCTGTAAAACGTCAAAGCAGGTCCTTCGCGTACACCATTACGCTCTAAAGATACCATGGGCATGGGGAGAGGGGCACGAGCACGATAAGCCCAGACTGCGGCTCAACCACACCAGGGGCTCTCAAGTGTGTCGTTCTTTTTTTTCCTTTTTATTTTAACCCACAGGACTCCGTTCGTCAGAGGCCCTGTCCGGCAGCAAACCTGCCGAACTCACGATGCAACAGCCAGGGAAGGATAAAGGCTACAACGAATATCCAGGTGGTCTCCATTACGAGCATTAAATCTGTTTTATACACCACTCCGCAGCCTACCCGTGGAGGGGGACATGTTTAACAGTCTCGTCCCTTGCTTATCGCACTATTTTTATCGTTCTGCATTCATAGCAGCACTTCTTGAATAAAACAATGCAGCACCTTTTTGCTTATAATTGCATTTCTTTTTTATACATATGTTCATTTATGACATGTTGCATCCGTAACTTTGTTACGGTTAAAACACACCAGGGGCTTATGTTTCCCGCATCATGGTGTGATAAGTCCGAACACTTTCACAAGTGCGGCACCCCGAACTTATAGCATTATATGCATCGGCTCCGAATCATGTCTTGGGTCAATAGTTGGGTTTGCCCGGCTTCCATGTTTTGGTACCTTATGTTCCGTTGTATCGGCTAAGGTATCACTGGGAGAACCACTGCGATTGCGCCCCAGTTGAGCTGGGTTAACGCCTCAGTGGAGAAAGCTAAAACTGACCGTCATGATGAGGCGAGAGCCGGTCGCTGTTCGAGAGGTTTTTTGCGAGTCCTTAAAGACTTATGCCACTTGAGCGAGGAGCCGGATCTTGTCCGGCCCAGGCGTGGATAGCGCCCCAAATTCGGCCTTCAGAAGACTAGGGGCTTCGCCGAAATTTAAAATTATAGAATTCTATGGCTAAGTGAGAGTGTTCAAGCATTATAAGTCCGGTTGCCTTGTTCGCTGTGTTGAGTGCCTCCCTAGATGGACCCAAAAATGGGAACAAGAGTGCTCAAGTTTATCCCGAACACCCTAGCACTCGTGGCATGGGGGCTGAAGCCGACGACTTGCCATCTCTCAGATTTGATAAACAGCCGCACAGAAGGTAATATTTTAAATTAACAAGCGTTGCTTAGCGCATATGAACTAAGTTTTCAGCGCACAGGATAATAAAATGCGAGTCTACTCAAATATTACATATTTGGAGCACTCACCCGCAATAGTGCGGGTGCCCTTCAGCACACTCTTATAATACATCTCGGGCGTGCGATGCTCCTTGCCCTCTGGTGGCGGGTCCGTCACGAGTTTCTGGGCATCCATCTTGCCCCATTGCACCTTTGCGCGGGCAAGGGCCCGACGGGCACCTTCAATACAGGCGGAGTGCTTGATGACTTCAACCCACGAGCACGCATCCACCAACTGCCGCACCAGGCCGAAGTAGCTCCCATGCATGGCCTCCTTACGCCAAAGCCGAACTATGAGGCCCTTCATGGCCTGTTCGGCCGCCTTGTGGAGCTCGACCAGCTGCTTCAGCTGGTCGCTAAGGGGCACCGGATGTCCGGCCTCAGCATACTGAGACCATAAGACCTTCCCCGTCGAGCTCCCCTCCTCGGCCCGGTAGAACGCGGCAGCATCGGACACACTGCGAGGAAGATCTGCGAACGCTCCTGGAGAGCTCCGAATTCGGGTAAGCAACAGGTAATTAACACTCACATGCTTACTTTGCATGAAAAATGCCTTACCCGCTGCTATTTTCTTCACCGCCTCAATCTCTTGGAGGGCCTTGTAGGCTTCGGCCTTAGCGGCTTTGGCACTCTCAAGAGCGTTGCAAGCTCAGACTTTTGAGTCTTCGAGTCACGCTCCAGGCTCTCATGTTTTTTCATGAGATCCTAGAGCTCTTGCTGTACCTCCGCCACCCGCACCTCCTGCTTCTCTCGCTCGGTGCGCTCCACGGCCACATTACGTTCGGCCGCGGCCACTGCCTCTTTCAGGATCGCCACCTCGTTAGTGGCCCCTGCAATACCCACATTATCCTTGTCATTCTTTTTGCAACCAATATCCTTTTCTGTAAGGTACAATTTTAATAAGGTGTTACTCACCTTCCTTGTCCTCGAGCTGCTTCTTGGCACGGCCGAGCTCATTCTTGGACCGCTCGAGGCTTTCCTTCAAAGTATTGACCTCCGCAGTCAGTGCGGCAGAGGTCAGCAGCGCAGCCTGCAATCCCATATTGACATATTTTTTAGGACTCCTGCGTATATCTTTTTAGATCCTCAGTCCGGCTTTTCTTTCCGAACACCGAACCGAGCATCAGGGGCTACTGTCTATGCGGTACCATTTTATATATATCGAAATTCTTACCTCAAAGCATGTTAGAAGGCTGCTGCAGGCTTCGGTCAGCCCACTTTTGCGAGCTGAACCTTTTGAATCACCGCACTCATAATAGTGCGGTGTTCCTCTTCGATGGAGGCGCCGTTGAGCGCCTCCAGCAAATTATCCGGCGCCTCCGGTTGGACGGAGGCTGCCGGCGTCACGGTATTGCCCTTCTTGCGAAGGGGTCGCCCGCCGGACTCCGGAGCCACTGTGGGTTCCGGGGCCGAGTCCGGTGCAAAGTCCGGGAGGTTGTCCTATGACACCTCCGGGGCTTCCTCCTCCTGGTGGGTCCCTTCCTGGGATCCCACCTCGGCATCGTCCGCGGCACGGGGGGTGGAGGCAGTCGGAAGAGAATCCATATCCGACGCACTTAAGGACCCGCTTGATGAAGCGGGAAGATCATCCTTGGGCGGACTGCAGGGTTGTATGCGGCATTAGAAAGACATTATGTGGCGAAAAGGAAAAACCTTGAAGTTATTCGGGAGTCCGGATACTTACGATCTCGCTAGGGGCTTGGCCCTTGGAGGCCAGTCCTCGTCGTCGTCACTAGCGTTGGCGGAGCAGTCCGGGGGAAGAGTTTTTCCCTTCTTGGACCCTTTGGCCTTCCTTTTCTTCCCTCCCCCCGCTGGGGGAGAGGCTTTCTTCTTCTCCTCCTCGCCTTTGTGGGAGGAGTCGGCCTCGGCTTCATCATCCGATAGCACCTGAAAACGGGAACTCTTCCGAGTCCCCGTGGCCTTCTTCTTGGCCTTCTTCTCCGGCACCACGTGGGGTGCCGGAGCCAGCAGCCCCGTTAGGCGGGCGTCCGCTGGGTCCTCTGGCAATGGGGCCGGACAGATAGTCCGTTCGGCCTTCGCCAGCCAGTCCTGTCAAAGGTAAAGGGAGTTTAGATCCCGCATAGAGTCAAACTATGGAAAACAAGTGGCAAAATCACTTACCTCGTCAGCTGGACGCTGCGAGCGGAATCCGCGATCTTTGGTAGCGGATGCGGGAGCCTCGGCGCCCTTGAACAGCACCTTCCAGACATCTTCGTATGTAGTGTCGAAGAGCCCGCTCAGAGTCTGGTGTTGCGCCCGATCGAACTCCCACATGTTGAAGCCACGTCGTTGGCACGGGAGAATCCGGCGGATGAGCATGACCTGGACTATGTTGACAAGCTTGAGCTTCTTGTCCACCAGCTTTTGGATGCAGGCTTGGAGTTTGGTGAGCTCCTCCGAATCACCCCAGATCCAGCCACTCTCTTTCCAGGAGGTGAGCCATGTAGGGATGCCAGATCTGAATTCGGGGGCCGCTGCCCAATCAGGGTCACGCGGCTCGGTGATGTAGAACCACCCCGATTGCCACCCCTTAATGGTTTCCACGAAAGTGCCCTCCAGCCAAGTAACGTGGGACATCCTGCCCACCATGGCGCCTCCGCACTCCGCTTGGCTGCCCTTCACAACCTTCGGCTTGACACTGAAGGTCTTGAGCCACAAGCCGAAGTGGGGCTGGATGCAGAGGAAGGCCTCGCACACGACAATAAACGCCGAGATGTTGAGGATGAAATTCGGGGCCAGATCATGGAAATCTAGGCCGATGTAGAACATGAGCCCCCGGACAAAGGGATGAAGTGGGAAGCCCAGTCCGCGGAGGAAATGGGGAAGAAATACTACCCTCTCATGGGGCCTGGGGATGGGAATGAGCTCTCCCTCGTCGGGGAGCCGGTGCGCGATGTCGCTGGACAAATATCCGGCGTCGCGCAGCTTCTGGATCTGCCCCTCCGTGACGGAGGAGGCCATCCACTTGCCTCCCGCTCCGGACATAGTTGGAGAAGGTTGAGGTGAGAAGTGCGGACTTGGGCGCTGGAGCTTGAGTTCGCGGAATTGGATAAGCCAAGGAGGAAGAAGGCGCAGGTAAAAGGGTTGGATCTTTATCCCCTTATATGGGCGGACACAAACATGCGTCCCCACCGGCCTGATAAAACTCGCTTATCTCCCAAGCGCCACAATCAATGGCGCGGTTGGGTTACCCACGTCCGTATTGATGGGAATCCCGGAATAAGGGGAACACGATCTCTGCTTCGACAAGACATGCCAAGGAAACCGCTTCGCTAAACGCGCGGAGGTGGAATAATAAAAACAATTTGAGTAAAGGCTTGGTAGTGGTGTGACGTTACGCCACAAAATACGTCAGCAGATTGAACTTGTGTAATATTATTCTCTCTACGGTGGTACGTGGAATTTATTTTTGCAGAGCCGGACACTATCATGGTGTTCACAATCTTCTATAAATTATTCGGAGGAAGAACCTGCCTTGCAATGCCGAAGACAACATGCGCGCCGGACTCGTCGTCATTGAAGCCTGGTTCAGGGGCTACTGAGGGAGTTTCGGACTAGGGGGTGTCCGGATAGCCGAACTGTCATGATCGGCCGGACTCCAAGACTATGAAGATACAAGATTGAAGACTTCGTCCCGTGTCCGGATGGGACTTTCCTTGGCGTGGAAGGCAAGCTTGGCGATACGGATATGTAGATCTCCTACCATTGCAACCGACTCTGTGTAACCCTAGCCCTCTCCGGTGTCTATATAAACCGGATGGCTTTAGTCCATAGGACGGATAACAATCATACCATAGGCTAGCTTCTAGGGTTTAGCCTCCCTGATCTCGTGGTAGATCCACTCTTGTTACACACATCATCAATATTAATCAAGCAGGACGTAGGGTTTTACCTCCATCAAGAGGGACCGAACCTGTGTAAAACATCGTGTCCCTTGTCTCCTGTTACCATCCGCCTAGAGGCACAGTTTGGGACCCTCTACCCGAGATCCGCCGGTTTTGACACCGACATGGGGGGAGAGGAAAACGAGAGGCAAATGGCAAATAATGTAAATGCGAGGGAGATGAGTTTGTGATAGGTACTTGGTATGTCTCGACTTGAGCGAAGACCTCCCCGGCAACGGCGTCAGAAATCCTTCTTGCTACATCTTGAGCTAGCGTTGGTTTTCCCCGAAGAGGAGAGGGTGATGCAGCAAGTGTAGCGTAAGTATTTCCCTTAGTTTTTTAGAACCAAGGTATCAATCCAGTAGGAGGCTCCTCAACAAGTCCCACGAGCCTACACAAACAAACTGAGAACTCGCAACCAACGCAATAAAGGGGTTGTCAATCCCTTCACGACCACTTGCGAAAGTGAGATCTGATAGAGATAGTATGATAAGATAAATATATTTCTGGTATTTTATAATATAGATGCAAAAAGTAAAGATGCCAATAAAAGTAGATTGGAAGCAAATAAGATAAGAGATAGACCCGGGGGCCATAGGTTTCACTAGAGGCTTCTCTCGAGAGCATAAGTATTACGGTGGGTGAACAAATTACTGTCGAGCAATTGATAGAAAAGCGAATAATTATGACGTTATCTAGGCATGATCATGTATATAGGCATCACATCCATAACAAGTAGACCGACTCCTGCCTGCATCTACTACTATTACTCCACACATCGACCGCTATCCAGCATGCATCTAGAGTATTAAGTTCATAAGAACAGAGCAACACATTAAGCCAGATGACATGATGTAGAGGGATAAACTCATGCAATATGATATAAACCCCATCTTGTTATCCTCGATGGCAACAACACAATACGTGTCTTGCAACCCTTTCTGTCACTGGGTAAGAACACTGCAAGATTGAACCCAAAGCTAAGCACTTCTCCCATGGCAAGAAAGATCAATCTAGTAGGCCAAACCAAACCGATAATTCGAAGAGACTTGCAAAGATAACTCAATCATACATAAAAGAATTCAGAGAAGATTCAAATAATATCCATAGATAAATCTGATCATAAACTCACAATTCATCGGATCTCGACAAACACACCGCAAAAAGAGATTACATCGAATAGATCTCCACAAGAGACGGGGAGAACATTGTATTGCGATCCAAAAAGAGAGAAGAAGCCATCTAGATAATAACTATGGACCCGTAGGTCTGTGGTAAACTACTCACAACTCATAGGAGGGGCAAGGATGTTGATGTAGAGGCCCTCCATGGTCGATTCC
The DNA here is from genome assembly GCF_002162155.2 of Triticum dicoccoides. NCBI lineage: Eukaryota > Viridiplantae > Streptophyta > Magnoliopsida > Poales > Poaceae > Triticum > Triticum dicoccoides. Next base: position 205,954,848 of record NC_041391.1, on the reverse strand, counting down.
CCCTCCGGCAGAGTGCCGACGAAGGCTCCAAGATGGGATCTCGCAGATACAGAAGGTTACGGTGGTGGAAATTGTGTTTCGTGGTGCCCCTGGATGTTTTCGGGGTCCGTAGGTATATATAGGAGGAAGAGGTACGTCGGTGGACGCCCGAGGGTCCCACGAGACAGGGGGCGCGCCCTACAGGGGGAGCGCCCTCCTATCTCATGGAGGCTCCGGCTGTTTCTTGACTTGCACTCCAAGCTCTCCGGATCTTGTTCGTTCCAAAAATCACGCTCCCGAAGGTTTCATTCCGTTTGGACTCCGTTTAATATTCCTTTTCTTTGAAATACTGAAATAGGCAAAAAAACAGCAATATGGGCTGGGCCTCCGGTTAGTAGGTTAGTCCAAAAAATGATAATAATATATAAAATAAAGCCCATAAACATCCAAAAGGGGTAATATAACAGCATGGAACAATCAAAAATTATAGATACACTGGAGACGTATCAGATGTTTATGGGCTTTATTTTATACATTATTATCATTTTTGGGACTAACCTACTAACCGGAGGCCCAACCCGTATTGCTGTTTTTTTTTACCTATTTCAGTATTTCAAAGAAAAGGAATATCAAATGGAGTCCAAACGGAATGACGGGAGCGTGATTTTTGGAACGAACGTGATCTAGAGGACGTGGAGTGCAAGTCAAGAAACAACCGGAGCCTCCACGAGAAAGGAGGGCGCCCCCCTGTAGGGCGTGCCCCTGTCTCGTGGGCCCCTCGGGCGTCCACCGACGTACTTTTTCCTCCTATATAAGTCTACGTACCCCGAAAACATCCAGGAGCCACCTGAAGAAATATTTCCGCCACCGTAACCTTCTGTATCCGCGAGATCCCATCTTGGAGCCGTCGCCGGCGTTCTGCCGGAGGGGGAATCCACCATGGAGGGCTTCTACATCAACATCCTTGCTCCTCCAATGAGTTGTGAGTAGTTTACCATAGACCTATGGGTCCATAGTTATTAGCTAGATGGCTTCTTCTCTCTTTTTGGATCTCAATACAATGTTCTTCCCCTCTCTTGTGAAGAACTATTCGATGTAATCTATTTTTGCGATGTGTTTGTCAAGATCCGATGAATTGTGGGTTTATGATCAGATTTATCTATGGATAATAATTGAATCTTCTCTGAATTCTTTTATATGATTGAGTTATCTTTGCAAGTCTCTTCGAATTATCGGTTTGGTTTGGCCTACTAGATTGATCTTTCTTGCCATGGGAGAAGTGCTTAGCTTTGGGTTCAATCTTGCGGTGTTCTTACCCAGTGACAGAAAGGGTTGCAAGACACGTATTGTATTGTTGCCATCGAGGATAACAAGATGGGGTTTATATCATATTGCTTGAGTTTATCCCTCTACATCATGTCATCTTGCTTAATGCATTACTCTGTTCTTATGAACTAAATACTCTAGATGCATGCTGGATAGCGGTCCATGTGTGGAGTAATAGTAGTAGATGCAGGCAGGAGTCGGTCTACTTGTTATGGATGTGATGCCTATATACATGATCATGCCTAGATAACATCATAATTATTCGCTTTTCTATCAATTGCTTGACAGTAATTTGTTCACCCACCGTAAAACTTATGCTCTCGAGAGAAGCCACTAGTGAAACCTATGGCCCAAGGGTCTATCTCTTATCATATTTGCTTTCAATCTACTTTTTATTTGCATCTTTATTTTCTGCATCTATATTACAAAATACCAAAAATATATTTATCTTATCATACTATCTCTATCAGATCTCACTTTCGCAAGTGGCCGTGAAGGGATTGACAACCCCTTTATCGCGTTGGTTGCGAGTTTTTTGTTTGTTTGTGTAGGTTCGTGGGACTTGTTGAGGAGCCTCCTACTGGATTGATACCTTGGTTCTCAAAAACTGAGGGAAATACTTACGCTACTGTGCTGCATCACCCTCTCCTCTTCGAGGAAAACCAACACAAGCTTAAGACATAGCAAGAAGGATTTCTGGCGCCGTTGCCGGGGAGGTCTTCGCTCAAGTCAAGACATACCAATTACCCAGCACAAACTCATCTCCCTCGCATTTACATTATTTTCCATTTGCCTCTCGTTTTCCTCTCCCCCACTTCACCCTTGCCGTTTTATTCGCCCTCTCTTTCCCAATCTTCTCCTCTCTTTTCCATTTGTCGTTTTCTATTTGCTTGTGTGTTGGATTACTTGTTGCCATGGCGCAAGATAATACCAAATTGTGTGACTTCTCGAATACCAATAATAATAATTTCCTTAGTACTCCGATTGCTCCTCTTAATGATGTTGAGTCTTGTGAAATCAATACTGCTTTGCTGAATCTTGTTATGAAAGATCAATTCGCCGGCCTTCCTAGTGAAGATGTCGCTACTCATCTAAACAATTTTGTTGATTTGTGTGATATGCAAAAGAAGAAAGATACGGATAATGATATTGTTAAATTAAAGTTATTTCCGTTTTCACTTAGAGATCGTGGTAAAGTTTGGTTTTCGTCTTTGCCTAAAAATAGTATTGATTCTTGGAACAAGTGCAAAGATGCTTTTATCTCTAAGTATTTTCCTCCCACTAAGATCATCACTCTTAGGAACGATATTATGAATTTTAAACAAGTTGATCATGAGCATGTTGCCCAATCTTGGGAAAGAATGAAATTGATGATTCGCAATTGCCCTACTCATGGTTTGAATTTATAGATGATCATACAAAAATTTTATGCCGGTTTGAACTTTGCTTCTAGAAATCTTTTAGATTCGGCCGCCGGAGGCACGTTTATGGAAATAACGTTGGGTGATGCTAAAAAACTTCTTGATAATATTATGGCTAATTATTCTCAATGGCACACCGAAAGATCTTCTAGTAAAAAGGTGCATGCTATAAAAGAAATCAATGTTTTGAGTGGAAAGATGGATGAGCTTATGCGATTGTTTGCTACTAAAAATACTCCTCTTGATCCCAATGATATGCCTGTGTCTACTTTTATTGAGAATAATAATGAATCTATGGATGTGAATTTTATTGGTAGGAATAGTTTTGGAAACAATACTTATAGAGGAAACTTTAATTCTAGACCGTTCCCTAATAATTCCTCTAATAATTATGGAAATTCCTACAATAATTCTTATGGTAATTTTAATAAGATGCCCTCTGATTTTGAGAATAGTGTGAAATAATTTATGATTTCTCAAAAGAATTTTATTGCTTTGCTTGAAGAAAAATTGCTCAAAGTTGATGATTTGGCTAGGAACGTTGATAGACTTTCACTTGATATTGATTCTCTCAAACTTATATCTTCTTCTCCTAAGCATGATATCAATGAGTCTCTCAAAGCAATGAGAATTTCCATTGATGAGTGTAAGGAAAGAACCGCTAGATTGCGTACTAAGAAAGAAAGCTTTATAAAAGCGTGTTCTTCTAGTTTCCATGAAAATAATGATGAGTATCTTAAAGTTATTGATGCATCTCCTATTATATCTATGTTTTGCAATATGAATTTTGATGATTATGGGACTGATAATGAATCAACTTTGCCTAGAAGGCGTCCCAAAAATTCAGAGTCTTTAGATCTTGATGCTAACTTTGGTAAAAGTAAGATTGGAGAGGTCATGACTTTAAATAGTATTAAACCCACTATCTCGGATTTCAAGGAATTTGATTATGATAATTGTTCTTTAGAAAATTGTATTTCCTTGTTGCAATCCGTTGTTAATTCTCCACATGCTTATAGTCAAAATAAAGCTTTTACCAAACATATCGTTGATGCCTTGATGCAATCTTTTGATGAAAAACTTAATTTGGAAGTTTCTATACCTAGAAAACTTAATGATGAGTGGGAACCTACTGTAAAGATTAGAATTAAAGATTATGAGTGTTTTTCTTTGTGTGATTTGGGTGCTAGTGTTTCCTCGATTCCGAAAACTTTATGTGATATTCTAGGTTTCCATGATCTTGATGATTGCTCTTTAAATTTGCACCTTGCGGATTCCACCATTAAAAAGCCAAGGCGAAGGATCAATGATGTCCTAATTGTTGCAAATAGAAATTTGGTGCCCGTGGATTTTATTGTTCTTGATATAGATTGCAATCTTTCTTGCCCTATTATTCTTGGTAGACCTTTCCTTAGAACGATTGGTGCGATTATTGATATGAAGGACGGGAATATTAGATTCCAATTTCCATTAAAGAAAGGCATGGATCACTTTCCAAGAAGGAAAGTCAAATTACCTTATGAATCTATCATGTGAGCTACTTATGAATCAAGTGCCAAAGATGGCACTACTTAGATCTATCTTCGCTTTTATGCCTAGCTAGGGGCGTTAAACGATAGCGCTAGTTGGGAGACAACCCAATTTTCCTTATGTTTTTTGTTTTTGTTCCTGTTTAGTGTTAAATTTTGTTTCTACTTTCTGTTTAGATTTGTTTTCATGTTTTATTTAGTGTTTGTGCCAAGTAGAACCTATAGGATAACCTATGATATGAGTTGATTTAATTCTGCTGAAAAACAGAAACTTCGCACTCACGAGAAAAAATTCAGTAAATCAAAGGAACGAGATTTTGCATTAATTCTTTTTGCTTCTGATCAAAAAACAAATTTTTTAGTACTTCCCATTTTGGTAGGATTTTTAAGGTTTCAGAAGTTTGCGTTAGTTACAGATTGCTACGGACTGTTCTGTTTTTGACAGATTCTGTTTTTCGTGTGTTGTTTGCTTATTTTGATGCATCTATGGCTAGTAAAATAGTTTATGAACCATAGAGAACTTGTAATACAGTAGGTTTAACACTAATATAAATAAATAATGAGTTCATTACAATACCTTATGTGGTGGTTTTGTTTTTTTTCACTAACGGAGCTTATAAGATTTCCTGTTGAGTTTTGTGTTGTGAAGTTTTCAAGTTTTGGGTAAAGCTTTTATGGACTATGGAATAAAGAGTGGCAAGAGCCTAAGCTTGGGGATTCCCAAGGCACCCCAAGATATTCAAGGATATCCAAAAGCCTAAGCTTGGGGATGCCCCTGGAAGGCATCCCCTCTTTCGTCTTCGTTCATTGGTAACTTTACTTGGAGCTATATTTTTGTTCACCACCTTATATGTGTTTTGCTTGGAGCGTATTGTATTATATTGGTCTTTGCTTGTTAGTTTACCACAGTCATCCTTGTTGTAACACACCTTTTTGTAGAAGCCTATTTTCTTAGGATTTGATAGAATACTCTATGTGCTTCACTTATATCTTTTGAGCTTGATAGTTTTTGCTCTAGTGCTTCACTTATATCTATTAGAGCATGGTGGTGGATTAATTTTGAAGAAATTGCTAGTCTCTCATGCTTCACTTATATTATTTTGAGAGTCTCTTAGAACAGCATGATATTTTCTATGGTTATAAATTGGTCCTAGAATGATGAGCATCCAAGTTGGGTATAATAAAAACTATCATAGAAAGTGAATTGAATGCTATGATCAATTTGATGCTTGATAATTGTTTTGAGATAGGGAGGTAGTGATATTAAAGTCATGCTAGTTGGGTGATTATGAATTTAAAGAATGCTTGTGTTGAAGTTTGTGATTCCCGTAGCATGCACGTATGGTGAACCACTTTGTGATGAAGTTGGAGCACAATTTTATTTATTGTCTTCCTTATGAGTGGCAGTCGGGGACGAGCGATTGTTTTTTCCTATCAATCTATCTCCCTAGGAGCATGCGCGTAGTGTTTTGGTTTTTGATGACTTTTAAATTTTTGCAACAAATATATGACTTCTTTTGACTAATGTTGAGTCCATGGATTATACGCACCCTTTCACCCTTCCATTATTGCTAGCCTCTCTTGTACCGTGCAACTTTCGCCGGTACCATACACCCACCATATACCTTCCTCAAAACAGCCACCATACCCACCTATTATGGCATTTCCATAGCCATTCCGAGATATATTGCCATGCAACTTTCTACCGTTCCGTTCATATGACACACATTACTTTTGTCATATTGCTCTTTGCATGATCATGTAGTTGACACTGTATTTGTGGCAAGGTCACCTTCATAATTTTCATACATGTCACTCTTGATTCATTGCATATCCCGGTACACCGCCGGAGGCATTCATATAGATTCATACCTTGTTCTAGCTTTGAGTTGTAATTCTTGAGTTGTAAATCCATAAAAGTGTGATGATCTTCATTATTAGAGCATTGTCCTAGTGAGGAAAGGATGATGAAGACTATGATTCCCTCACAAGTCGGGATGAGACTTCGGACTTTACAAAAAAAAAGAGAAAGGCCAAAAATAAAAATAAAAAAAAGAAGGCCAAAGAAAAAGAAGAAAAAAAGAAGAAAAGGAAAAAAGGAAAAAAAAATAAAATGAGAGAAAAAGAGAGAAGGGACAATGCTACTATCTCTTTTTCCACACTTGTGCTTCAAAATAGCACCATGATCTTCATGATAGAGAGTCTCATATGTTGTCACTTTCATATACTAGTGGGAATTTTTCATCATATAACTTGGCTTGTATATTCCAATGATAGGGCTTCCTCAAAATGCCCTATGTCTTCATGAGCAAAGCAAGTTGGATGCACACCCACTAGTTTTCTTTTTTTGAGCTTCCATATATTTATAGCTCTAGTGCATCCGTTGCATGGCAATCCCTACTCACTCACATTGATATCTATTAATGGGCATCTCCATAGCCCGTTGATACGCCTAGTTGATGTGAGACTATCTTCTCCTTTTTGTCTTCCCCACAACCACCGTTCTATTCCACATGTAGTGTTATGTCCATGGCTCACGCTCATGTATTGCGTGAAAGTTGAAAGAGTTTGAGATTATTAAAGTATGAAACAATTGCTTGGCTCGTCATCGGGGTTGTGCATGATTAAATACTTTGTGTGATGAAGATAGATCAACAGCCAGACTATATGATTTTGTAGGGATAACTTTCTTTGGCCATGTTATTTTGAGAAGACATGATTACTTTGCTTAGTATGCATGAAGTATTACTATTTCTTATGTCATTATGAACTTTTATTTTGTATTATTTGGATCTGAACATTCATGCCACAATAAAGAAAATTACATTGAGAATTATGCTAGGTAGCATTCCACATCAAAAAAATTCTTTTTTATCATTTACGTACTCGAGGACGAGCAGGAATTAAGCTTGGGGATGCTTGATACGTCTCCAACGTATCTATAATTTTTGATTGTTCCATGCTATTATATTACCTGTTTTGGATGTTTATGGGCTTTATTTTATACATTATTATCATTTTTCGGACTAACCTACTAACCGGAGGCCCAGCCCGTATTGCTGTTTTTTGCCTATTTCAGTATTTCGAAGAAAAGGAATCTCAAACGGAGTCCAAACGGAATGAAACCTTCGGGAGCGTGAATTTTGGAACGAACGTGATCCAGAGGACGTGGAGTGCAAGTCAAGAAACAACCGGAGCCTCCACGAGATAGGAGGGCGCGCCCCCCTTGTAGGGTGCGCCCTTGTCTCGTGGGCCCCTCGGGCGTCCACCGACGTACTTTTTCCTCCTATATAAGTCTACGTACCCCGAAAACATCCAGGAGCCACCTGAAGAAATATTTCCGCCATCGTAACCTTCTGTATCCGCGAGATCCCATCTTGGAGTCGTCGCCGGCGTTCTGCCGGAGGGGGAATCCACCACGGAGGGCTTCTACATCCACATCCTTGCCCCTCCAATGAGTTGTGAGTAGTTTACCACAGACCTACGGGTCCATAGTTATTAGTTAGATGGCTTCTTCTCTCTTTTTGGATCTCAATACAATGTTCTTCCCCTCTCTTGTGAAGAACTATTCGATGTAATCTCTTTTTGCGGTGTGTTTGTCAAGATTCGATGAATTGTGGGTTTATGATCAGATTTATCTATGGATAATAATTGAATCTTCTCTGAATTCTTTTATATGATTGAGTTATCTTTGCAAGTCTCTTCGAATTATCAGTTTGGTTTGGCCTACTAGATTGATCTTTCTTGCCATGGGAGAAGTGCTTAGCTTTGGATTCAATCTTGTGGTGTTCTTACCCAGTGACAGAAAGGGTTGCAAGACACGTATTGTATTGTTGCCATCGAGGATAACAAGATGGGGTTTATATCATATTGCTTGAGTTTATCCCTCTACATCATGTCATCTTGCTTAATGCGTTACTCTGTTCTTATAAACTTAATACTCTATATGCATGTTGGATAGCGGTCCATGTGTGTAGTAATAGTAGTAGATGCAGGCAGGAGTCGGTCTACTTGTTATGGATGTGATGCCTATATACATGATCATGCCTAGATAACGTCATAATTAGTCGCTTTTCTATCAATTGCTTGACAGTAATTTGTTCACCCACCGTAAAACTTATGCTCTCGAGAGAAGTCACTAGTGAAACCTATGGCCCCCGGGTCTATCTCTTATCATATTTGCTTTCAATCTATTTTTTTGCATCTTTATTTTCTGCATCTATATTACAAAATACCAAAAATATATTTATCTTATCATACTATCTCTATTAGATCTCACTTTTGCAAGTGGTCGTGAAGGGATTGACAACCCCTTTATCGCATTGGTTGCGAGTTCTTTGTTTGTTTGTGTAGGTTCGTGGGACTTGTTGAGGAGCCTCCTACTGGATTGATACCTTGGTTCTCAAAAATTAGGGAAATATTACGCTACTATGCTGCATCACCCTCTCCTCTTCGAGGAAAACCAACGCAAGCTCAAGACGTAGCAATCACCACTTTAAGGTACTATTGCAAACTCATTCTGATAGAGGCGGGGTGTCCCAATCTTTCGATGAGATGATAACTATCGATTTGGTGAAGATGACTTTGATGATCCGACTACAAACGTGCACGACGTTGCGCCTTAGCAATCGCTAAACCAATTTCAAGAGGTTATTGACCACGCCGGAGCACAATCAACCTGACCACGAAGGTCTATTCCTGCAAGCAATCGAAGAACAAGCAAGAATATGATAAAAGCAATCTGAATATTGCAAGTATATATGAAGTATTGATAAAGGTGGGGATTCGTAAGCGGTCTTGGTCTGGTCGTTGGACACAAGCGAAGTACACGAAGTTGCAATGGCTAACTTTTAACTAAACAAATCCCAAGGAAAAAGCTACTAGATGGATCTACTTATATAGGAGCAAGGCGTGGCCGCCAAGGAGGTGGGAGGATGTCCCAAGGCAGCCTAAAACTAACCCTAGGTCGTACAAGGCCAATGGGCCCAAGTGGAGGTGACGTAACACCTTTGGACTTGTAGTTTGACTCGGATTCTGATGCAGCGTCAGATTGTTTCGTCCATAACTCAACGCTCTGGACAGATTTTAAGGTGATTCCAATTATGCTGGAAAGAGCATGAAATCTACTTTTCAACAAAAAAAGAATCACCCAATTCGGAGTCCGTATGAAAAAGTTGTTGGCATTTTGAGTCAGGTATGTCTGTGCAGTCCGAATCTGAATCCAAAACGTGAGAGACTTGGACTCTATCTTCTCTTGGCCCAAAAGTGACGTGAGAAGAGTTTTTGAACATCACCTAAACTTCTCCTTTTCCCTTATCTTCATATGTGGATTGTATAAATGTCCCATACACCTGCGATTAGACAAAACACAAAAGTATGTGAAGTATTTTTGTTCTGGATAACATAAATATATTATTGAATAGTTTGCACTAGAAATCACCTGACAAATATGCATGTATGCAATATTTTTGGTCTTATTCAAGGTAGTCATGTCCTCATCATCCTCCCCTTCTTGAAAACAAAGACGTCCTCGACGTTGCTTAATCTGAAATGTGGCGAACAAAAGAGACAAGGTGTACATGTTGTATATGTATACGTCATCCATTTTTACTTCCCTTGATTTTTGCATATATGACACATGAATAGATGAGTAACTTGCATAGTTCATAAAATCTAAAGCCAACAAATTAGCACAAGAACTAGAAGGCATAAAAATATTACAACTCAGTTTGCACATATAAGTGAAGCTCTTATTTATTTCAAAAGATTGACAATGTTCATCATTAAACCAACCCAACATTGGTGAATAAACCTTATTTGAATCAATTTACATGCTACAACATGCTTAGATAAGCAAACATGCAATGAGTCATTCGACACAGAATCATCACCAAGATTAGAGGTCATATCAAAATGATTAAACATTGATTCTTTTGCATCAACAGTTAATTCAATGGGTGCACTCAAAATTGTTGGTATTTCAGTTGTTTGATCACATGACACAGTCATGACAGTATCAACATTCTCTAAAATAGGTGATGTGCTCAAATCACCAGGTAACTCAACACATGATGCATTCAAGTTAACTAGGGATGCATCATTCTCATGTGAAGTGATATCATCAATACCTTTAGTGTTACCTTGTCGCAAAGACGTAGCTGATGTAGGTACGGGCGTTGACAATGCACCATACACTTAAGATGATGTCACGCTCACAATCTGAGGTGGGGCTGCTCTAGTAGGTGCAACGGTGGAGGAACCAACCGGTGGTGGTGAGCTTGAACTGGAATAGTAGTTGTTGTAGTCACCCAATGCATCCTCCTGTATCTGTCTCTCAAAGATACAAGCGCGAACATACATGCCAGTAATGCAACGAGGAATATAGTGAAATCTTGCACGGATGTCATGGTTCAAACCACCAAAAAATCTATTCATTGTATCATCCTCTGATTCTTCTATGTCACAATGATGCATATAAGATTTGAACTCTTGGTAGTAAGCATGAACGGTGTTACTGCCTTGTTTTAATTGTTCCAATTTGCGAAGCAATTCACGACGATAATAAGGAGGAAAAATTGTTATCTCATTACAGCTTTCAAAACTTTCCAAGTTGTGGGTTGGTTATCAATGTTTTTCTTACAATGCACACTCCACCAAACAGAAGCAAAGCCAGTAAATGCTCTAGTGGCAGCTCGTACTCGCTCAAGTTCAGAAAAGTCATGGTTACTAAAAACTTGTTCTACTTCAAACTCCCAAGCTAGATAAATAGCAGGATTAAATCTACCCTCAAATGACGGTAAAGAGATAACCTGACCATGTGCTTGTGTATGTTGTCCCAACTCTCGTGATGGTGAAGATGTGTCTGTCGTCCAAGAACTTCTATCTCCGGAACCTATCATGATTAGTAGAAACAAGAAACAAAATTCGAGAATAATGTTCCTATGCACTACTAGGATGTGGTTTTAAAGTGCTCACAACAAAGCAAATATCAATATCTTACAAGTTCTTACCATGCGGCAGGTGGTGACAGGCAACCAGCGGTGTCAAGTAACTCTGAAGATTGTGTAAAGCGATTGCCAGGGGAACGTACATATACACAGTGTAGAAATATGTGGAGCTGGATTGGCTATATATGGTAGCAAATTTTTTAGCAATAATCAATTCAAAGATGTAATGTTGAATAAACGCTCAACGACGGTACTGTGCTGGTCCTAGGCTAGACCGGACTAGAGACGCGAGCCTAAAACACTAATGAGGTCACGGCGTAGCACAACTAGCATCAATGAAGGATACTAAGTAGCTCTTGAAAGCAAGATATAAGTGAAGATCACAACGGAAGTGAAGATACTGATGAAAAACAACTGCCAAGCAGGATATACAACAACTCTCTCTCCAACTTTCCTCTTGAAAAGTTTGAGCCAATTTTCTGATAAATTCTTTCAAAGAATGCTACTAACTCAAGCTTTCCAATGCAAAAAGAATCACTCAATTCCGAGTTGATATGAGGAGTCAAAGAATTCTAAAACTGGCCTGAAAAATTGGAACAAGCTGTGTTCACGAACTTCAGAGGGCAAAAAGACCTATTTAGAAGCCGATTTTGAGGTGTCAAATATTGAACTAGCTTCTGCAACTATTTAGATGCGGTTCGTCTCTAGCTTCAATTTGAGTACTCACAGAGCCAAAACGGACTTCGTATGAGGAAAATACACCTGTTTTACTGAAAAGTGTGCAAAACAGATTCCAATCTGAATTCAGGTACGAGATTGATTCTACATAGATCCGATTTTTTTTCTCTTTTTTTTCTCACGCTTTTTTTTTCTTTTTCTTCTCTCCCTTTTTCTTTTTTTTCTTTCCTTTTTTCTCTCTTTTTTTCTCTCTCTTTTTTTTTCTCCCTCTTTCCAAGACAAACTAGATAAGATGCAGATTGAATCAGGCGAAGATGTGAATGACCTCAACTATGATTATGACAATGAATAGTGCGTAGCACGTGGTGAAAATTAATAGATGGGATGGTGGACAGCGGAAAGGATAATGATGCAGCGGCGGCGTGACTAATGTGAACAGAACTCGAAACTCTAAAGGAACTAGACACTAAAACCAACAACTGGCACGACGATGCAACCGATAATTCAACTATGCAAGCAATGAATAGAAAATTGCAAAGGCTCAGACTGGCTTGGATAAAGGATGAACAGATCTAACTTTTTTTGGCTTTTTTTTGACTATAGGTATGAAGAACAGATGCAATCTAAACTATAAAAAACTGAAAAATCTCACCGAGCAACCTGAAAACTGATACCACTTGATAGAGGCGGGGTGTCCCAATCTTTCGATGAGATGATAACTATCGATTTGGTGAAGATGACTTTGACGATCCGACTATAAACGTGCACGACGTTGCGCCTTAGCAATCGCTAAACCAATTTTGAGAGGTTATTGACCACGCCGGAGCACAATCAACCTGACCACGAAGGTCTTTTCCTGCAAGCAATCGAAGAACAAGCAAGAATATAATAAAAGCAATCTGAATATTGCGAGTATATATGAAGTATTGATAAAGGTGGGGATCCGTAAGCGGTCTTGGTCTGGTCGTTGGACACAAATGAAGTACACGAAGTTGCAATGGCTAACTTTTAACTAAACAAATCCCAAGGGAAAAGCTACTAGATGGATCTACTTATATAGGAGCAAGGGGTGGCGGCCAAGGAGGTGGGAGGACGTCCCAAGGCAGCCTAAAACTAACCCTAGGTCATACAAGGCCAATGGACCAAAGTGGAGGTGACGTAACACCTTCGGACTTGTAGTTTGACTCGGATTCTGATGCAGCGTCAGATTGTTTCGTCCATAACTCAATGCTCCGGACAGATTTTAAGGTGATTCAAATTGTGCTGGAAAGAGCATGAAATCTACTTTCCAACAAAAAAAGAATCACCCAATTCGGAGTCCGTATGAGAAAGTTGTTGGCGTTTTGAGTCAGGTATGTCTGTGCAGTCTGAATCTGAATCCAAAACGTGAGAGACTTGGACTCTATCTTCTCTTGGCCCAAAAGTGACGTGAGAAGAGTTTTTGAACAGCACCTAAACTTCTCCTTTTCCCTTATCTTCATATGTGGATTGTACAAATGTCCCATACACCTGCGATTAGACAAAACACAAAAGTATGTGAAGTATTTTTGTTCTGGATAACATAAATATATTATTGAATAGTTTGCACTAGAAATCACCTGACAAATATGCATGTATGCAATATTTTTGGTCTTATTCAAGGTAGTCATGTCCTCATCACATTCTTTATTTATATTGGTGTAATATCTACTGTATTCCAACTTTT
>NC_041391.1:205894388-205940848 GCF_002162155.2 Triticum dicoccoides | reverse complement strand
AAATAAGCAAACAACACATACAAAACAGAATCTGTCAAAAACAGAACAATCTGTAGCAATATGTAACTCTCGAGTACTTCTGTAACTCCAAAAATTCTGAAATATTACAACAACATGAGCAATTTGTGCACCAATCCAGAGCAAAAAGAATCAGATCAAAAGCACATTTCAATATAATCCTGGAAATTATTTACTGGGCGCAAAAGTTTCTGTTTTTCAGCAGGATCAACACAACTATCACCGTAAGTTATCCTAAAGGTTTAACTTGGCACAAACACTAATTAAAACATAAAACCACATCTAACCAGAGGCTAGATGAATTATTTATTACTAAATAGGAACAAAAAGCAAAGAACAAAAATAAAATTGGGTTACCTCCCAACAAGCGCTATTGTTTAACGGCCTTAGCTAGGCATAAAACACGAATAGATCTAGGTATTGTCATCTTCTCCCTTTTGGTGATAAAGAGATAATTTATTATCCAGAGTGCTTATCTTTCTATTTTGTGAAAGCACGTGGCAATTAATGGTGGAAGAAAGATTAAGCACACTTTGAAAATTTGCATCTAAGCTAGCCTTCATTTCTTCAATTATTTCATTTTGATAAAAGCACATAAGGGTAGTTGATTCAACATTTTCACCTTTGGGGTGCCCAAATATAGCTTTCATCTTTTCATAAGTATCAGTGGCATCCCCTTGAAGAAAACCATTCTCAAATATATAATCAAAAACTTGCTTAAAAGAAGGGCGTAAACCAACATAAAAGCTTTTCAAGTATATCTCGATTTGATATTGAGGCACATAGCTGGCTCGGATCCTAAACAACCTATCCCAAGCATCTTTCAAAGACTCATCAAGAAAATAATGAAAAATTCCAGGGTCATCTTCATCAAAATTGCTAAAACTCTCATTAATAACCCCAATAGGTCTTTCTGTAGCATCATTATTTATGAGCTTAGAGAGAACAAAGGGGCTATCCAAATCATTAAAACCCAGGAGAAAACCCTTAGCCCTTTTTGATTCGGCCACAACGATAGGGAGGCAAACTTAGGCAAACAAGAGGACAATGAGAGAAAAGTAAAATCTTTTTGAAATCATTTTAGAGGTAGGAAGAGGAAAATGAGAGGCGAATGGCGAATAATGTAATGCAAGAGATGAGAGTTTATGATAGGTACTTGGTATGGCTTGACTTGGCGTAAATCTCCCGGGCAACGGCGCCAGAAATTCTTCCTGCTACTTCTTGAGCTTGCAGTTGTTTTTCCCTTGAAGAGGAAAGGGTGATGCAGCAAAGTAGAGTAAGTATTTCCCTCACTTTGAGAACGAAGGTATCAATCCAGTAGGAGACAACGCACAAGTCACTGAATACCTGCACAAACAATAAAACAAACTTGCACCCAACGCGATAAAGGGATTGTCAATCCCTTCACGGTTACTTGCAAAAGTGAGATCCGATAGAGATAGATAAACGGTAAAGTAAATATTTTTGGTATTTTTGGTTTATAGACCGGAAAGTAAAAGATTGCAAAATAGTAGATTGAAAACTAATATGATGGAAAAAGACTTAATATGATGAAAAAGAGACCCGGGGGCCATAGGTTTCACTAGTGGCTTCTCTCAAGATAGAAAATAATACGGTGGGTGAAAAAATTACTGCCGAGCAATTGATAGAAAAACTCATAATTATGACAGTATCTAAGGCAATGATCATGAACATAGGCATCACGTCAACGGTTAAGTATACCGAAATGATTCTGCATCTACTACTATTACTCCACACATCAACCGCTATCCAGCATGCATCTAGAGTATTAAGTTTAAAAAGAGCGGAGTAACGCATTAAGTAAGATGACATGATGTAGAGGGATTCAATCTTGCTTAGCTTTGGGTTCGATCTTGCGGTGTCCTTTCAGTGCTTAGCTTTGGGTTCGATCTTGCAATACATGGCTTCTTGCCCCTACTGTCACTGGGAAAGGACACCGCAAGATCGAACCCAAAGCTAAGCACTTCTCCCATTGCAAGAAAAACCAATCTAGTAGGCCAAACTAAACCGATAATTCGAAGAAACTTGCAAAGATATCAAATCAAGAATATAAAAAATTCAGAAACAATTCAAATAATATTCATAGATAATCTAATCATAAATCCACAATTCAACGGATCTCGAAAAACACACCGCAAAAGAGTATTACATCGAATAGATCTCCAAGAACATTGAGGAGAACATGGTATTGAGAATCAAATAGAGAGAAAAAACCATCTAGCTACTAGCTATGGACACGTAGGTCTGTGGTAAACTACTCACGCTTCATCGGAAGTGCAATGGTGTTGATGTAGAATCCCTCCGTGATCGAATTCCCCTCCGACAGGACGCCGGAAAAGGCCCCTAAATGTCATGGGTACAGAAGGTTGCGGTGGTGGAAAAGTGTTTTCGTGGCTCTCCCTGATGGTTTTGGGTATACGAGTATATATGGGCGAAAGAATTAGTTCAGGAGACCCACGAGGGGCCTACAAGGCAGGGGGCATGCCCTACCCCCTGGGCGTGCCCTCCACCCTTGTGGCCGCCTCATGGCTCCTCCGACTTCATCTCCAAGTCTACTGGTTTACTTTTGGTCCAAGAAAGATCATCGCGAAAGTTTTATTCCGTTTGGTATTCCTTTTCTGCGAAACTCTAAAAAAGGCAAAAAACAGAAACTGGCACTGGGCTCTATGTTAATAGTTTAGTCCCAAAAATAATATAAAATAGCATATTAATGCATATAAAATATCCAAAACAGATAATACAATAGCATGGAACAATAAAAAATTATAGATACCTTGGAGACGTATCAACACTTTGCCCACAAAGGTATGGACAATGGAGATGATTTTTTTTCTTCAACCACTTCATTTATTCATCGAACGATTCGTCCTCCGGATGACGAAGATCTTGTGGTGGCTGCACTGATCATTCACGACCACATTGAATGGCAGCGGCCTCGGTACAGGGGGTCAGCCCCTGCCCGTGCTCCCAACCTGAACTACAACAGTGAGAGAGGCCACACCCTGCTCTATGTCGATTACTTTGCGAATACCCCGCTCTTCAAACCGGATAAATTCCGTCGCCGTTTTTTATGGCAAAGCATGTGTTCAATCGTATCCGAGAGGGAGTGGTTGCTCATGACCCGTACTTCGAGTGCAAAACGGATGCCCTTGGCAAGCTTGGATTCTCCTCTTATCAGAAATGCACCACGGCCATCTGCATGCTTGCATATGGAATTTCACGCGATCTGCTGGATGAGTACGTGCGCATGACTGAGTCCACATGTCTGCTGTCACTGTACAACTTCTGCAAGGCCGTGGTGGCAGTGTTTGGCCCTGGGTACTTGAGGCAGCCAAATGTCGCTAATACAGAAAGGCTCTTGGCAATCAACGCCGATAGAGGCTTTCCAGGCTTGCTTGGCAGTATAGATTGTATGCACTAGGAAAGGAAGAACTGTCCATTTGCTTGGCAGGGCCAATACGAGGGGCATTGTTAAAGCGTGCACTGTCATATTAGAAGCGGTGGCTTCGCATGATCTTTGGATATGTCATTCTTTCTTCGGCATGGCAGGTTCTCACAATGATATCAACGTGTTGTAACGTTCTTCAGTCTCCGCAAGGCTTGCAGAAGGCCACTCCCCACCAGTCACTTTGAGATCAATGGACACCACTACAACAAGGAATACTACCTAGCTGGTGGTATATATCCTCAGTGGTCAATTTTTATGGAGACAATCTCGAAACCCCAAGGTGAGAAGAGACAGAAATTTGCCCAAATGCAAGAGAGTGCTAGAAAGGATGTGGATCGTGCTTTTGGTGTGCTCCAATCCCGATGGGGTATCGTTCGACACCCTGCACTGACATGGGGTGAAGGGAAGCTTTGGGAGGTGATGACTACTTATGTGATCATACACAACATGATCGTCGAGGACGAGCGTGATAACAATATCTTCGACCAAGGATTTGATTTTCAAGGTGAAAATGTCGAGCCCATGCACCAAGAACCGGCCACTTTTGAAGAGCTTATCCAATTCCATCGTGAACTACGTGATTGGTACACTCATTTATCTTCAAAATGACTTGGTTAAGCACATGTGGAATTACATTGGCAACCAATAGGATGTATTGGTTCATGAGTGTTATTCAAGACAATTTTGATTTGGTTTAAAACTATTTTTATTCGAGACAATTAATATTTGGACATGCAAACTTGTTTGAATTATGAATATATGACATATTGTCCGTGGCGGACAGGATGAGGTCAAATGATGCGTCCGCATGTTGGGCGCACGGCCATCGCATCCCAGGAGATGCCCGGACATGACCCCATAGCCCTACCCAAATGGACAGAATTCGAGCAAAACGGACGTTCGGATGAAGTCATGCGCTGGAGTTGGCCTCACTAGAGGGGAGCGACGCCGACGAGGCAACGAATGAGGCATACGATGGCGAGCCAGCACCAAGCCCGCCATGACCTCGAGCTCCAAAGCATTGTGGGACAACCTCTCCACCGAATAGAAGTAGGAGTTGTTCGACTTTGCGGCCGGCTTGCCGGCCCGATAAGCTAGCCAGATGTAGGATGACTTGTCGGCGAGCTCACTAGAGGGGAGCGATGCCGACGAGGCGACGAAAGAGGCATACGATGGCGAGCCGGCACCACCGACATCGCTGGTCCATGCGGCATCACCTTGGAGCAGGCACGGGCACTTCAACACCATGATGACAGGAGAGCAGCAGGCGCCGTGGGTGTCGGCGTTTAGGCAAACGCAAGAGAAGCAAAGTTGAAACCTTTTTTTAAATGTATGCGGACATGGATGGCCGACTCCTGTAACGCGGCCGGCCCAGGTATTGCGCAGGAAAGCAATCATGCCGCGAATGTACATGCACACGTCCACCCGTGTACCAGCTGGATAAGGACGAGGGCCACGGCGCACGTGGTGTTTGACGAGGGACAGCTGCGCCCCTCGGTCAAGGTCCAGCGCCGACCGCGCCACTTGCCGACTCGCGGCAGCGACTTTTCCGTCCCACGACGACGCCCCCGTCAAGATCCCGGGCCCGCCGCGACGTGACTTTGCTTTCTCGCTGCCCTTCCGCCTCGATCGTGCCGGATTCTCGTCTTTACTACTGTTCACTCAGGCACGCCGGGCCCGTCGGGTAGGGTGAGGGGCCGTGCCTCTCGTGTTGACGCGTCTGGCTTTGCTGCCCCTTCCGGCGCGGCGGTCGGACGAAGCGCCCATGCGTGTCTAACGTGGAACCCGCTGCCATCTGTCCTCGTTCTTCAGGGTCCAGAGCGTCCGGCACAGTGCATGCATGCACGCACCAGGGTCAGAGTAAAATCAGAGCTAGGTCACGGGCTTTTTCTTTGGGCTGGATACCACTTGTGAACTGATCGGTTTGGCCTAGCCGTGGAACCAGCAAAGATTAAGACATGACAGCGACCACAGTCCACGTACGAGTAAACTTATTCCTGCGCTTCTCCCCCTTTTTCTCCCCCCTTCATTTTCAAGATTCACTCAAGTGTGCAAGTAGACGATCCGTCCATGGCAGCAAGTCGCCGACGCGGCCTCATTTTTCCAGCCGTCCCTTGACCGCACTGCACCAACAGGTAGTCGTGCCCGACAGTGTCACACACCTTCGGTCGTTAGCGTTGCAGCCAGTCAGTCACTCAATCGACCCACCGACACGCTCGGCGTCGAAGGCAAGCAAAGGGAGAGAAGCAAAACCTCTTTTTCTCTCGGCCGCAAGTTCGTTAAAAACCTCTCCTCGGTGCATGCACGAAGCTGTGGGCTTCGGGCGGCGCCGCATTGCGGGTGTCAGAGCTTCGTGCCCAAGGCCAAGTTTTCCTCCTCGCATTCATTAACCTTGTGCTGAAGCGGGGCAAAGCGTTCCACGGTGGGGCCTCGTGTCATGGGCGAATTGTTGTCCGGTCAATCGCACGGGCCGGAATGCATTGCGGCGCCACTCGGGTTCACATGTGCGCAAACTGTGCTCCGACAGGGCGCTGCATCTATTTTTTCTCTTTAATTATGGAGCACGTACTCGGGATAAAAGGTGGTGGGTGGATCGGTCGGATGTTCCTGGCTCAGTCGTCCGCTCACCAAAGCTGGTCATTTGTGTCATCAATTTTGCATGCATTCCTTGGCCATTACAGTAAAATTCTTGAAAGAAGGCAATTTTTTTTGCCTCATATACTAATTAAGAGAGGAATAGAGAGAAAGTTACAAGAAACAACACACAAAGTGATTACGAAACTACTATGCAGACGATACTTGCTGGGACGAAAACTGGACGATGATGAATCCATTGGCTAGACATAGTTTGCTCATTTGCATGGACGGCTTGATTAGCAGTGTCGTGCAAGAATCGGCCACTATGTGTTGTCTATGTAGCAGCGCTCAAGTGATTACTCTCCTGATAAGATGGCACCTAATTTTTTTTGCACCCCATGGTCACCAAAAGATGAGCTTCATCTTTTATGGGGGTGTAGCAATATCAACTGCGCAACACTCTTGTTGCGGAAAATTCGTGCATTTTTTTCATTCCATTTGGTCCAACATACGTGTATGGTGATGGAAGCCCATGTCCTTCCTATTGGGGTTGGAAGAGTCCGACCGCTTGATCCACCAATCTTTGATGGATCTCTCAAGATGCCAAGTGTCGGCGTTGATATTTTCTAACTGAAGCCAATCCTTACTCAAGATCCAAAGCCGTATAGTGAAGCGACATTTGAAGAAAAAGATGTGCACCGGATTCTTGCTTCCACTTGCAAAGAGCGCAAAGACTACAATTCGGTGAACCAAGCTTGCCAAACCTATTGGCAGTCCAAAGCCTATCTGAAGTGGCCAACTGAGAGAAGAATTTAAATTTTTAGGGGGTGAGTGATAAGTTTTCCACACCTCGTGCTCCATGGGGAAGTAGAAGGTTCACATGAATTGGGCCGCGTAGTCAAAAGCCGCAGAGTATTGCCCATTGTTTTTGTGCTTCCACATGATTTCATCTGAAAAACATGAATGATAGTCCAGAGGGTCACAAATCGGCGGATCTGCTCCAGAGTGAAGTTTGCTGACAACTTGACCTTGGATACCAAAGCATCATCAGAAAGAGCCTCCTTGATCTTCTTACTTTTACTCGATGAAGCCACAAAAATGAGGGGCGCAATCTCCTCGGTCTTCCCATTATTGATCCATGGCGCATCCCAAAATCAGCGTCTTCAGACCATTCGGAACGGTAATAGTGGTAGAAGCATAAAGGAGGTTAAGATCTTGCTCGTCACAAGGGTTGGCCATTATCAATTCATACACACATGTATGCTCTAATTTATTTACTTTTTGCAGGGAAACTTTCAATCCATTCATTATCAATCATGACGGTACAACAAAAGTGGAAATATTACAAATTTCACCTAGATCCGTAGACTATCTAGCGACGACTACAAGCATTGAAGCGAGTGGAATGCGCGCCGCTGTCATCACCCCTTTCTCGCTGGAGCCGAGTAAAACTTGTTGTAGCAGACTGTCGGAAAGTCGCTGTACTAAGGCCCCATGGGACCAGCACACCAGAACAGCAACCGTCGCCGATGAAGATAAGCGTAGATCGGAAGGATCCAATTTAAAGACACACGAACACAGCGCGAACGAAGATCTGATCTGTGTGGATCCACCAAAGACAACTACCGAATGAATCCTGTGAGATCCGCCAGAAACACACCTCCGCACACCCTCAAACGGTGCTAGTTGCATCGCCGGAATATGGGCTAGACGGAGAGAACTCTATTCCATCTTCATGGAGCCGCCCTTGCTTCATCTTCCTGAATAGGAAACAAGCCTTTAACGGATAAAAAAAGGCGTAAAAGTAAAGGAGTCTTCCCGCCAGCATGGACCGAGATCCACCACGTCTTCATGGCCTAATGCCATAGGGGACGAGGTAGACCTGTAACGATGCCGGCAGGGAGCAAGAAACCCTAGCCCCCTTGACCTCGTGAGAGATACAGGCGAACGGGTACTGGGATACACTCATACACAGGTATGCTCTATTTTATTTTTATTTTTTGCATCATGCTCTAATTGACTCTAGCCAAATAACATTAGCTGTACTACTAGTAAGTATAGTAAAACTTGACCATCGGGTGCCGGAGAACGAGCCAGTTCATTCTGGGTAACAACGAGGTCCAAGTCCTACGTGTAACCATTCTTCCTCTGTTCTTGTCAACACCGAAGTCTCTGCAGTAACGTGCCAACGGTTCACTACCCGTTCTGTCCTGAATTTCCTCCGATTCCCTCCATTCTTGCAATACAAGTCTCCGTAACTACCATGGGATGCTACCAGTAGTCCAGTACCCAGCCGCCAGGGCCATCTTTGAATACGTCCTCTCGGACCCGGGTCCCCCGAGGCAACAAGAAGAAAACGTCCGGGCACGTACCGTAGGCCGGTAGGCGTAGATCAGATCAGTGATAGTACATCCGGAAATTCCTTCCTAAAAATTGCTAGTATTAGAAGAGAAGCCAACGTCTACGTCGGTCAAGAAAAGGGGCACAGCCAATAGATTACTCCTCATCATCCGTCGTAAACAACGTTGCATCTGGGCGTGGCATTGACTCGTGTGGTTAGCTCACCGGTCTTCTTCCCGAAAGGCAGGCATGTTATGTTGGGTTAGAGTTTGGGCACCCAGGAAAAGAGCGGCACTACAAAATAGCTCGCCAGGGTTTAATATGATTGGAATAAATCGTTTAGTAAAATTAATTACCAGCCAAACTTTTACTGTAATAAGATGCTGTTTCCCAACAAAAAGGAAGGAAGAATCGGGGAAGTGTTTCCCTCGAATATGACGGGAAAGAATCGATTCCGTAGTCTACTCGAGCTCAACTAAGCAGAAAACAAATGGTTAGCCCGCCAAAGTTTTCCTAACAGAGCAAAGTTTTCCTAGCAAGGCACCAAAAGAAAAGGCTAGAGTCAACAAGTCTTTCCTGTCCCCCTCTTTCCACTCCCTCCCCCCTCCCCCCTCCCATTTGCTGCACGGGGCAAAGCCTAATCGCAATCAACCTAGAGTAATAACAACCGAATGGGCCTTTTTTTAATATATCGTTTTTGCAAGAGTGAGTCGAGCAAAAAAGCAAAGGGAATCCTTCTTTTCGCTCTTTCTCCCCGTGCATCTCGCAAGCATGTGTGTGTGGTTGTTAGACTGTATTTACATGTATATATTGTAACGTTGTATACCACCTCATTATATATATATGTGATAGGCCACCCTTAGAGGGTTGTGCTGGTTCCCCCCAAAGCCTATTGTTCATGTTCAGTCGGACTGGGGTGGCGAGTATCGCAACCTCAACTCCTTCTTTCAGTCGCTTGGGATCACTCACCGTTTAGCATGTCCACATACACATCAGCAGAATGGTTCAGTAGAACGTAAGCATCGTCACATTGTTGAAGCTGGTCTGACTCTTTTGGTCCATGCATCTGTTCCGTTTCGTTTTTGGAGTGATGCTTTCACCACTGCATGTTTTCTCATCAATCGTACTCCCACTCGTGTTTTGAATATGAAGACTCCCATTGAAGTTTTCCTTAATGAACAACCGGACTACACCTTTCTCAAGGTGTTTGGGTGTGCTTGCTGGCCCCATCTCCGTCCATATAACAAGCGTAAGCTCGAGTTTCGTTCCAAGAAGTGTGTTTTTCTTGGTTATAGCTCTCTTCATAAAGGATACAAATGTCTTCATGTGCCCACTAATCGTGTCTACATCTCTCGGGATGTTGTGTTTGATGAGCATGTTTTTCCCTTTGCCAAACTCCCTGTGTCCACTACCGAGCCACCTGTCATGCATTCATCCTCTGTTGCTTCTGACCAATTTGATGATGTTGCATATTCTCCTCTATTGTTGCCTAACCATGGTGCAGGCACTGGTCGTGGGGCTCGTTTGGAGATTCTGGAAGTGCCATCTTCCTCTTCGTCGCCATCGCCTTCATCCTCGGCACCTTCTGTTGTGCATGAGGAGCACATGGCGCCCCTGCATGGCCTCGGTTTCCGTGCTCATGCACGGCCGATCGACGTCCTGGCCCGGTCGCCTCTGGCTTCTGGGTTGCCTTCGCCATCGTCGCGCCCTGCAACCCCGCCGACTGGGCCGGCCTCCTCGGTCCCCGTCTCGCCCAGGGCGTCGGGGCAGTCATCACCAGGCCTGGCCTCGCCCGCCCCTGCCTCGCCCAGGGTGTCTGGGCCCTTCTCACCAGGGCCGGCCTCGCCTGCTCTCGCCTCCCCAAGGCCGTCTGGGCCGGTGTCACCGGAGCTGGCCTCGCCCACTCTCGGTTCGCCCATGGCCTCTGAGCCCCTGTCGTCGGGCCAGTCTTCGCCATGCAGCCCGGAGTCGTCTGTCCCGAGCTTGCCTGAGGTGATTCCTGCATCTCCGGCGACCGTCACGTCTCCGTCACCTTCGCCTCCGCCGGCTCCTGCTGCTGCTCTACGTCCACATACGCGCAGTCGGAGTGGCATTTTTCAGCCTAAGCAACGTCACGATGGCACAGTTGCTTGGTTAGCGGCGTGCATGTCTGCTGCTCTCGCAGATCCATCCTCTGAGCCACGCACGTATCAAGCTGCTATGCGCATTCCTCATTGGAGAGAGGCCATGGAGCAGGAGTATCAAACGCTTCTTCGCAATCAGACATGGACTCTTGTTCCTCCACAATCACGGGTAAATGTCATTGATTCCAAATGGGTTTTCAAAGTGAAGAGGCATTCTGATGGGTCCATTGAGCGCTATAAGGCTCGTCTGGTTGCTCGTGGTTTTTGACAGCGTTTTGGACTTGACTATGAAGACACCTTCAGTCCAGTGGTCAAGCCTACTACCATCAGACTTCTTCTTTCTCTGGCTGTTACTCGAGGTTGGTTTCTTCGTCAGCTTGATGTTCAAAATGCTTTTCTTCATGGTGTCTTGGCAGAGGAGGTTTATATGTGCCAGCCTCCGGGTTTCTCTGATCCGGATCGCCCTGATCATCTCTGTCGTCTGTCCAAGGCAATTTATGGTCTGAAGCAGGCTCCTCGTGCTTGGCATGCTCGTCTTGCAATGGCTCTTCGTGCTCATGGTTTTGCATCATCAACTGCTGACTCCTCATTGTTTCTTCTTCAAAGGCCTGAGGTTACTATGTACTTGTTGGTCTATGTAGATGATATCATTTTGGTCAGCTCCTCTCAGTCGGCTGCTACTGCGCTTGTTCGCTCACTTGGTGCTGATTTTGCGGTCAAGGACCTTGGGAAGCTTCATTACTTTCTTGGTGTGGAGGTTACTTCTCGTGATGCTGGCCTTGTTATGACGCAGAAGAAGTACTCTCTGGATTTGTTGCAGCGAGCTGGGATGCTTAAGTGCAAACCGACGACTACACTCATGTCTACCACTGATAAGCTCAATGCTGTTGATGGTGTGCTTCTTTCTTCTTTTGATGCGACAGAGTACAGGAGTATTGTTGGTGGGCTCCAGTACTTGACGATCACGCGACCAGACATTTCCTATGCTGTTAACCGAGTCTGCCAGTATCTGCAGTCACCGCGTGACACTCATTGGTCTGCTGTTAAGCGGATTTTGCGCTATATTCGTTTCACGGTGGCTCATGGTTTGCATATTCGGCCGTCTGACTCTGGTTGTCTTTCAGCATATTCTGATGCAGACTGGGCTGGCAATCCGGATGACAGGCGATCCACGGGGGGTTATGCTGTCTTCTTTGGCTCTAACCTGATTGCCTGGAGTGTTCGGAAACAGGCTACTGTCTCGCGTAGCAGTACTGAGGCTGAGTATAAGGCTGTGGCTAATGCCACATCAGAGATCATCTGGGTACAGTCCTTGCTTCAGGAGTTAAGTATACCCCAATCACAGCCTCCTGTTCTTTGGTGTGATAACATCGGTGCTACATACCTTTCTGCAAATCCGGTATTCCATGCCCGAACGAAACACATTGAAATTGACTATCACTTTGTGCGTGAACGTGTCTCTCAGAAGCAACTACAGATCAAGTTTATTTCTTCCAAGGATCAACTTGCTGACATCTTCACCAAGCCATTGCCTTTGCCACAGTTTGAGACTTGCAGGCGCAAACTTGCCCTTCTAGATTCATTAGAAAGTGGCTAAGATTGAGGGAGGGTGTTAGACTGTATTTACATGTGTATATTGTAACGTTGTATACCACCTCATTATATATATATATGTGATAGGCCACCCCTAGAGGGTTGTGCTGGTTCCCCCCAAAACCTATTGTCTTACAGTGGTGTACTTCCTTTTCCTTGACCCGATCACCACCGCCACACTCCCCGAACCCAAGACAGAGGCAGCCGACATCCACCGCGCCCCGTCCCCCACCCACCCGTTGGAAAGATCCCCGCGCAGATTGCCATGCCATGCCGCTAGTAGCACCAACACCCAACAGAAAACGTCGCTGTGAAGTCAGTCGTCACCGCCGATCCCTTCTCCCCCTCGCGCGCGCGTGCACGCACCCTCCGGTCTCCTTCCGGTGCCTCCACCCCGTCCGCATGCTCGAATTCCACGACCCCCATCCCCGTTTCTTTATTCCGTTTCCTTTCCTCCGAGCCCTGCGTGGCCAAGAAGAGGACAAGCGTGTGAGTTGTGATGTGATGTGAGCCGCTTCGTCCTCTTCTTTTCCTCCCCCTCGTAGTAGTACGACCTGACCTTCCTAGCTAGCGACTTTGCTAGACCGCTAGTCCTGTGCTTGGCTATATAACACGACTGCTCCACGCCATTCTCCTCTCACTCGGAACTCGGAAATAGTTCTCCATCCCAAGCTTCTCTTCTCCCTTCTCTTCTCCTCTCGCGCGCGTTGCCTCGAACCGGAAGGAACAGCGTCCATTCCATTACAGTAGAGCTTGGTGTTTGAGAGACGATCAATCCGTCGTCGACCAATGGATCCATGGGTCAGCAGCCAGCCTTCGCTGAGCCTTGACCTGCACGTCGGCCTCCCGCCGATGGGGCACCCGCACAGCCACCACCAGGCGGCGCCGATGGTCGCGCTGGCCAAGCCCAAGGTCCTCGTCGAGGAGAACTTCATGCAGCTCAAGAAGGACCCTGAGGTAGGCACACACGTCCATACAGAAACAAATCAAGAACGCCATGATTTTGATTCTGCTTGCTTGGGTTTATCTGCGAGCTTGAACTGAATGTTTTTGTCGGTATATAGGTTGCGGTTCTTGAGTCGGAGCTACAGCGGGTCAGCGAGGAGAACCGGCGGCTGGGCGAGATGCTCAGGGAGGTGGCCTCCAAGTACGAGACCCTGCAGGGCCAGTTCACCGACATGGTCACGGCCGGCGCCCACGCCGGCGGCAATAACCACTACAACAACCAGCCGTCCTCCGCGTCGGAGGGCGGGTCGGTGTCGCCGTCGAGGAAGCGCAAGAGCGAGGAGAGCAACGGCACGCCACCGCCGTCGCACCAGCAGCAGCAGCAGCACTACGCCGGCGGCCTCGCGTACGCGGCGGCGCCGGACCAGGCGGAGTGCACGTCCGGCGAGCCGTGCAAGCGCATCCGGGAGGAGTGCAAACCCGTCATCTCCAAGCGCTACGTCCACGCCGACCCCGCCGACCTCAGCCTGGTGGTGAAGGACGGGTACCAATGGCGCAAGTACGGGCAGAAGGTGACCAAGGACAACCCCTGCCCCAGAGCCTACTTCCGGTGCTCCTTCGCCCCCGGCTGCCCCGTCAAGAAGAAGGTGCAGAGGAGCGCCGAGGACAAGACCATACTCGTGGCGACGTACGAGGGCGAGCACAACCACAGCCAGCCCCCGTCGTCGCAGCCGCAGCAGCAGAACGACGGCTCCGGCGCGGGCAAGAACGCCGGGAAGCCACCCCAGGCGCCGGCCACGCCTCACCACCCGCAGCAGCATCAGCAGCAGCACAAGCAGGAAGCGCCAGCGGTAGCCGTCAGCGGCGAGTCCGCCGCCGCGGAATCCGAGATGATCCGTCGGAACCTGGCGGAGCAGATGGCCATGACGCTGACGAGGGACCCCAGCTTCAAGGCGGCGCTCGTCACCGCCCTCTCCGGCCGGATCCTCGAGCTATCGCCGACCAGGGACATAAATTAATCCCCGCATTAGAAGACACTGCGCGGCTCAAATTTTCTTGCGGTGGTCGATTACTTCCTCCGGCATTGCTGCCTTCCTGCCCCTGCCGCCTCCGTCAAACCACGCAGAAAAACCAGCGAGAACCGGAACGCCTGACCAACGACGAAGACGCGATCGGTTCCGGCGAGCCGGGAACGGAGCCGCTGCTCCTGCTGCTCGTGTAAATACATCGCCAACACGAGGGCGGCGAGGGAGGGTGTAGCATGTAATGTACTCTAGTAGATGCAGTCAGTCATTCAGGAACACGCGAAAGTGTGCAATCCTTTTTTTTTCCTCACTAGGCGAAATATTCGTTCCATAATTTCCATGGAACTCGATTCGATTCAATGAGAAATCAAAGTCACCGTACATTCTCAGTTCAATCGCTCAAATTTTGTCAATGCTCAATACACATGTGCTGCTGCAGCGAGACATCCTCTGAACCAAACTACTACGGGGTATAGTACAGTAGCAACGAGAAATCTCGCGAAGTCGCGAGCTGCGAAGAGAGGAAAATGAGTTTGACGATCTTATCCGGAAAGGGTCCACGTAGGCAGTAGCTGTAGTAGACTCTACTGGACCCAGCTCGCCGCCAGAATACGCTGGGAAGAGGTCGGAGAATACGCGAACGACCCGGGGTGGTCCCACACAGGTCGGCCGTGTCCCACGTGCGACGGAGTAGGAGTTGCTACGGTCGCCGGGGGAAGCAGGGAAGCTGGGTGGAAACGGGAGCCCGGACGGCGGGCGGGTGGGCCCGTGGATGGCTGGCTGGCGCCTCACGGATGGAGTGATTTGTCAAAACACGTGCGGTCGGCGGCCCCGCTTCGACGACGCTGCGGGAGGATCGTTGCAACCACGCACCTCTCCTCTCTGAATCTCTTTTATTTCTCTTCGGCTTTGAAACGCACTTCTATTGTTTTAAAATCTTCGAGGGTACTGGCCTCCAGATCTGCGCGAGATACCGTTTTCTTTTAAATCCCCGGGTTATTTAACAATAGTAAAAAATATCTTAAAATAAAGTCTATAATGATTGAATAAAAATACAAATAAATTCTATAAGTTTTTTTTAAAATATTCTGTGGTTAAGCATATCAAGCTTACTTAATATTTAAGAAGTAGACCTTCAGATTCAGAACTAGCTAATTCCATCTTTTAGTTGTTGTGAAAAGTGGTGCCTGTAAAGATCATGCATTTCAGTCAAATTTAGCTAGGGCTCTCTGATTCACAGGATTATCCTGGGATTTGGCTTCTTCAAAAAATTCCATCCTTACAAAAATACCTAAAAATATTAACACTTCTTTCTCAGGTAAGCTTAACTGCGTGTTTGGTTGGCATAGTAAGTTTGCTACACTTCGTCACACCATAATTTAGGCAAGTTTGACCGAGTTAGCCCATTTTTGGTGTGCAACCATACTTATGGAAAGATTCCTTTCATGTAAAGTAAAACTAGGCCTCAACTGCCATTGACTAGGAAAAATGTGGTAAGATTAACTCATGTGTGACAAACTATGACGTCAATTTCGATCGCCTAACCTTAGAAATGTATGACAAAAAAATGTGGCAACTGATGAAAATCTTGGTATATGAACCAGATATGCCCCAAATCTCCCAACCTCGTAATCTTGGTACATCTTCTATATCTAATAAATGTCTAGCCCTCACTAACGTTTTTTCAACATGCAAATATGTTACCCCATCATTCAACATGCATGGGAAAAGAGCCACCTCAATATGCACGCATGCATAAGTTCAAGTTCCTACCTCATCATGCAAACATGCATGAGAAATTTTATTTTATTCATATTAAATAAATATTTTACAACTATACAAAAATCAAACACAACAAATAATTATTTCTAGTTCTAATTCTCACATTATTTCAAATATTCATGTTCGATGCAACCAAATCTCATTAAAATATATTATAAAATATTTCCGCAACAACGTGCGGGGTATCATCTTGTAATTAATAATGTCAAAATCATCAACACTAAGAGTGACAACAATGTCAAGAATGAACAAGGACAAAGCTTTTGGAGTTTTTCTTAAGACATTCAAGATGGAATGTAGGTGAAATACAAGTAATTGCACACTTGATATACTAATCTTACATATTCTTCATGTTTAACTCCATGTCTTCTCGAATTGTGATCTTCTCGGGACTTGGCACTCTAATTGTGCATTGGGAACTTTGAAGATGATCTTTGGAGGCTTGGAGATGTGAAAGATGCAATGTGATGCCTGAAGGAAATATGCCCTACAGGCAATGATAAAGTTGTTGTTTTATATTTCCTTATTCATGATAAAGGTTTATTATTCATGCTAGAATTGTATTGATCAGAAACTTAAATACATGTGCGAATACATAAACAAATACCGTGTCCCTAGTGAGCATCTACTAGACTAGCTCGTTCATCAAAGATGGTTAAGGTTTTCTAACCATGGACATGTGTTCTCATTTGATAACGGGATCACATCATTAGGAGAATGATGTGATGGACAAGACCCATCCGTTAGCTTAGCATAATGATCATTCAGTTTATCGCTATAGCTTTCTTCATGTCAAATACATGTTCCTTCGACTATGAGATTATGCAACTCCCGGATACCGGAGGAATACCATGTGTGCTACCAAAGGTCACAACGTAACTGGGTGATTATAAAGATGCTCTACAGGTATGTCCGAAGGTGTTTGTTGAGTTGGCATAGATCAAGATTATGATTTGTCACTCCGAGTATCGGAGAGGTATCTCTGGCACCTCTCGATAATACACATCATAAGAAGCCTTGCAAGCAAAGTGACTAATGAGTTAGTTTCAAGATGATGTATTATGGAACGAGTAAAGAGACTTGCCGGTAACGAGATTGAACTAGGTATAGAGATATCGACGATCAAATCTCGGGCAAGTAACATACCGATGGACAAAGGGAACTACGTATGTTGTCATAACGGTTTGACCAATAAAGATCTTCGTAGAATATGTAGGGGCCAATATGGGCATCCAGGTTCCGCTATTGGTTATTGACCGGAGAGGTGTCTCGGTCATGTCTACATAGTTCTCGAACCCGTAGGGTCCGCACGCTTAACGTTCGTTGACGATATAGTGTTATATGAGTTATATGATTTGGTGACTGAATGTTGTTCGGAGTCCTGGATGAGATTACAGACATGAAGAGGAGTCTCAAAATGGTCGAGAGGTAAAGATTGATATATAGGACGAGGGTATTTGGACACCAAAAGTGTTTCGGGTAGTACCGGGTACTTATCGGGTCGCCCGTAGGTGTTCCGGGCACCCCGACAAAAATATGGGCCTTATGGGCCAAGTGAGAGAACACACCAGCCCACAAGGGGCTGGTGCGCCCCCATAGCTGGCCGGCCCTAGGGGAGAAGGAAAGTGGAGACAAGTGTTGGTGTCAAAACCGGCAGATCTCGGGTAGGGGGTCCCAAGCAGTGCGTCTTAGGATCAATGGTAACATGAACACGGGATTTTACCCAGCTTCGGGCTCTCTTGATGAGATAATACCCTACATGCTGCTTGATTGACTATAATGAATATAGGGGTTACAAGAGTTGATCTACCTCGAGATCATATGTTGTGGTCTAAACCCTAGAGGTATGATGAATAATGTCATGATCCTCTATCGACTAGCCTAGCCTCGGGTTATATAATGTACCATAGGCCTAGGGTAACAAGAGTCCTAGCCGAATACGCCGGTGGGGGAGGAGTCCTTGTCTTGATCACCAAGTCTTGTGGAATCTTCCTTTTATGCGGCAACTGTCCGAACTGGCCCATGAGTATACGGCCATGGGGGTCCTCAGTCCAATCTAACTGATCGGGGGATGACGTGGTGAGTACCCCCTAGTCCAGGAAACCATGAGTAGCCCCCTGAACCGGTCTTCAAGTTGGGGACGCTCCTCGATTCTTCCGAACTGTTCTTCATCTTCGGTCATCGGTCTTGAAAACTGGTTCAACAAATCTTCTCATCTTCGATCTTGAGGATCGTGAAGTAAATCCAAAGAGTTTATATGTCGGGTATCCGAGGAGCCCCTTTAAGTTTCTGGCCTTTATCAATGCCTTGTTATTATTATGCCACACCTCAGGTTTGAAGTTATTCCCGGGCGGCAGTGTCCTCTTGCGTCCGAGCTCCAACGCCAGATTGCATTCGAGGTATCTTTTGCAGCCAAGCACCAATGCTAGACTGCTTCCGAGCTCCAACGCCGGAATGTATCCAAGCTCTAACGCCGGATTGTGTCCAAGCTCCAACGTTGGACTGTATCCGAGCTCCAACATCGGACTATATCCGAGATGTCATAGATCATCTGGATTCAAAAAGTTGAAGGAGTTTAGCCGAGCTTAATGCCGGAAATGCCCTCTATGGAGCCAGCCACTGGCGCCCGAGCTTAATGCCGGACTGCTTCCGAGGTGGTGCACCATCCCTCACTGTGGGCTGATTTTTTGATTGGTGCAATTTATTCTCTGCCGAGATATATAGCCAGTAGCCCTCAAGGTGTGTGCGTCGGTCTAAAACCCGAGATGCACTTGAAGGAAAACATGAAACCGCTGATCCTAGTTGCCCCTAAGACTCAGGTCGATGCGCGAAATCGGCCTGAGGATCAACTCCTAGCTCGATAGCATACATAGGAATAGAAACGCGGTGTGCAAAGTCCTCGAGACTCAGGCCGACCAACCTGAGGATAATAATCTCCTCGAAAACTATATTGCACTTTAAATTTTCTGCATTGGACAGGCAATGCAGTAGCCACCGAGACACTGGTCGGGTGGCGACACCAGATCAGGGGATCGATGTACCCCTTTAATATTTGTAAATAATAAGCACGAAGCCCAGTAGCCCCCGAGCCTTAATATGGGCACGGGTGGCCGAATTAAGGATCGATATCCAAAGTAAAATCACAAATTATGTGTAATGATTCTATGTATCCAAGTACTCTACATCATCAATGCTCGGATCCGCATTGTACAGAACTTTGTTGACCGACCATCGGCTTCAACCTCCTCGGCCAGTAGCCGGGGAGTGTTTGTCCCACGTTATAAAGCCTTTATGAGGGCAAAGATTTACAGCAAACAAGGCAATCCGGCCATACGGTTTTATAAACAAAGGTACACAAAGAGACATGTTATCTTATTGTTTTAACATAAGAAACATCGTCCAAAGAAAATAGTCCCGCTATCGGTTCCTTTCTTTGGGTTGTCATGCTAAGCATGATCATGATACCTCAGCTCCAATCAATGTGGGAGGAAAATACTGAGGAATTAGTTCGGGAAAAGCTTCCAAACTCTGTGGTCTAGATGAACCCAAATTTTCACTTCCATTGCGACCATTTATAATCTGAAAGTGGCCCATCGTCAGCTTCTACCCCCTTGTAGATGCTACGCAGGGTGTTTCCGGAATAAAAAACAACCCTTAGCTGACATCTCGGTGCCCGAAGGCGGTTGTGTTGGCGGAAACGAGGCAATCAGATATGCGGGCTTTATAACTTTCACTTAGTCATAGGAGCTTAAAGTTGGGAGGCCAGCAAGTAGCCCCCCGCTTAGTGTTCGGCGTCAGCCGAGGTCAAGCCGTAAACACTTCGGCCAATGTTATGAACGGCCCGTCATTTAACATAGTCATCGGATCGCTGACCAGTTTATGCTTATTGTGACAGTCAGCTTTCGGCTTTCTCCACGGAGGTGCTTAACCATTCGAGCTGGAAGCACAATCTTAGTGGTTCTCCTTTTGCACACCTAACCGAACAAAGCAGAATGTAGGAGGCAAGAACAGGAGCCGGGCAACCCAACTATCGACCAAAGACACAATTTGAAACCGATGCATATATAGCAATATCCGAGAATTTTTGCCGAATCTCTATAGGTGTCCGGCGTTGCACTGCGAGACTTATGCGGAAAACACACAAATAGTTGAAAAGTGCCATAGGATTAGAAAACTAAAAAAGTCAGTAAAAACTCAACGTCCGAACTAGATTAATTGTTCGGTGCCAATCAGAAAATTGGTCTTAGAGAAAAAATTGTGCTTCTGTCGTGCTTTAACATGACACATCCTATCTCAATACTTCAAGCGGGTCAGCCTACAGCTTCAACCTCCTATCCCGAAGGCGGAGTACTTCTCGCTAGGCCAGTTTAGCAAACTTTAGCGGCTTTGAGAGGGAAATCCGGCTATTGACCACACACTCGCATCGAAAAAAGGAGTGATAGAAAAAAGACTTTGCAACGACTAGGAAGAAGAACACTTATTATAAAACAGCTCACATAAATTGAAGAGCCCCCGAGTGACTTGGGTAAAAGAATTTTATGTATAATGATTGTATGTACCGAAGTACTTATATCATATCTATGTTCACCCGAACTTTAAACGCGTCTTAACCGACTGTCGGCTTCTCCCTCTTTGGCCAAGGGCCGAAAAGTGTTATGCACTTCACCTGTCGAGAATATCAGGGGTGTTTCCGATAACCAGGCAATCAGGCCATAAGGTTGTAACAGACAAAGCGCGCTCTGGGAACTTATGCTATATTACTAACAAAGTGTAAGAAGCATCTTTGAAGAAAATAGTACCCCCACCGATACCTTTCTTCGGTTGCTCGTTGCTGCTATGAGACTTGTGCAATAGATTTTTTGTACTCATGAGTTCCGTTGTGTGCCGACCATAATTGAAAACAATAAGAGCGCTAGCTTTCGGCTTCACCCAGTCTGAGGTCCGGCTCGGGTGACCCGATCATGACAATCGCAGAGGTGCTCCCTTTACTACCTAGCCGAACAATCGGGAACGTAGGGGTAAATACAGGAGCAAGGCAACTGTAGGATCTTGAAGTATGTCTAGAGGGGGGTGATTAGACTACTTGACCAATTAAAAACTTAACCTTTTCCCAATTTTAGTCTTTGGCAGATTTTAACTATCTTAGCACAAGTCAAGCAATCTACACATAATTCAAGCAAGCATGCAAAGAGTATATGGGCAGCGGAAAGTAAAGCATGCAACTTGCAAGAATGTAAATGGGAAGGGTTTGGAGGATTCAAACGCAATTGGAGACATGGATGTTTTTTCGTGGTTCCGATAGGTGGTGCTATCGTACATCCACGTTGATGGAGACTTCAACCCATGAAGGGTAACGGCTGCGCGAGTCCATGGAGGGCTCCACCCAAGAAGGTTCCACGAAGAAGCAACCTTGTCTATCCCACCATGGCCGTCGCCCACGAAGGACTTGCCTCACTAGCGGTAGATCTTCACGAAGTAGGCGATCTCCTTGCCCTTACAAACTCCTTGGTTAAACTCCACAATCTTGTCGGAGGCTCCCAAGTGACACCTAACCAATCTAGGAGACACCACTCTCCAAGAAGTAACAAATGGTGTGTTGATGATGAACTCCTTGCTCTTGTGCTTCAAATGATAGTCTCCCCAACACTCAACTCTCTCTCACAGGATTTGTATTTGGTGGAAAGGAGATTTGAGTGGAAAGCAACTTGGGGAAGGCTAGAGATCAAGATTCATATGGTAGGAATGGAATATCTTGGCCTCAACACATGAGTAGGTGGTTCTCTCTCAGAAATGGTAAATTGGAAGTGTAGGTTTGTTCTGATGTCTCTCTCCAAGAATGAAGAGGAGGTGGAGGGGTATATATAGCCTCCACACAAAATCTAACCGTTACACACAATTTACCAATCTCGGTGGGACCGAATCAACAAACTCGGTCGGACCAATTTAGTAAACCTAGTGACCGTTAGGGTTTTCGGTGGGACCGACATGCAACTCGATAGGACCGATATGGTTAGGGTTAGGGGATAACGTAATCTCGTGAGACCGATTACACAAACTCGGTGAGACCGATTTTGGTAATAAGCTAACCAGATAGTTGGTCAGGTAAACTCGGTGGGACCGATTCGCTCATTTCGGTGAGACCAAAATGTTACAAAAAGAAAACAGAGAG
Source organism: Triticum dicoccoides (assembly GCF_002162155.2). Classification (NCBI taxonomy): domain Eukaryota; kingdom Viridiplantae; phylum Streptophyta; class Magnoliopsida; order Poales; family Poaceae; genus Triticum; species Triticum dicoccoides. The sequence goes on along the minus strand of NC_041391.1, from coordinate 205,918,807 downwards.
TTTACATTGCAATCTCGGTGGGACCGATCGCTCACTTCAGTTAGACCGAAACGTTACGAAGGGAAATAGAGAGATTACAATCCCATCTCGGTAAGACCGAGATCCCTATCGGTGAAACCGATTTGCCTAGGGTTTGTGGCAGTGGCTATGACATCTGAACTCGGTGGCGCCGGATAGAAAGAATCGGTAGGGCTGAGTTTGACTTTTGGTTTGGGTCTTCTGTGGATATGAGAAAGTAGTTGAGGGTTTTGGAGCATATCACTAAGCACCATGGAGAAAGAAACTCATTAAGCAACACCTCATCCCTTCTTGATAGTATTGGCTTTTCCTATAGACTCAATGTGATCTTGGATCACTAAAATATAAAATGAAGAGTCTTGAGCTTTAGAGCTTGGGCCAATCCTTTTGTCCTTAATATTTTGAGGGATCCACTTTCCTCATCCATGCCATGCCATTCATTGAGCTTTCCTAAAATATTTGTCTTGGAATAGTATTAGCCCAATGAGCTATATGTTGTTAGGAATTACCAAAACCACCTAGGGATAGTTGCACTTTCAATCTCCCCCTTTTTGGTAATTGATGACAACATATAGATCAAAGCTTCGACAAATGATAATAAGAATGAAAAACATCGTCGCTTTGAGAAGTATGTGATAAGCAAGAGCTCCCCCTAAATTTGTGCATAGTTTAAGATTTGCTTTGGACTGCAAATGCACAAGGAGTTAGGATCATGGGTTTACTCTTCCATGTCACATATATCTTGGTGGAGCGCTCAAAATAATAAAGATTGAATACATGCACTCATCACCAAGCAAAGTGAATGATCATATAGATATAAATGGGGTAATGTCATCCAACAAGCATAAATGTAGCTTATGATCAAACACATGATCATCATTGTCTCACACAGGAAATAACGAGGTATCTCAAGCAAGAAAAAGCAAATAAGGTTCAACCACCAAAACAAGAGAGAACAAAAGCAAACTCTCTCTCTCTCTCGAAGCCTATGATCTATACATTTTTCTCCCCCTTTGGCAATAAGTTACCAAAAAGTTCATAGAAAATGCATAGTGATAGATCGACTCTCAGGCTTGATCTTGATGTGGTGGTGTAGAGATAACTCCTCGGATGAAAGCTTCAATAGATGTGGATGGAGCTGGAGGTGTAGGTGTTGAAGCTGGTTGCACTGGAGCTGTAGGACCTGTAGCTGGTGCAGATGAAGTGGCTCTGGTGTCTGTCACTGGCACTGCAGCTGATCTCTGAGCTCTAGGCACTCTGGCAAATGCATCTGTGGTTGTCTTGCCCTTCCTCTCCTGCATGTCATCCTGAAGCTGCTCAACAACAGACTGGATCTCAGTTACTTTTACGTCCAAGTCATAGAACTTCTGCTCCATGATCCTCTTGAGGCTCTCCTGGTTTTGAGTCAAGGTGGCCAGCCCTTTCTCAATCCTCAGAGAGGATGCAATCAAGTAGCCTAGTTGACCTTGTTTGCTCTTCAAAAAGTACTGAGTTGCCTCTTCCATGGTTGGCATCTTGGTAGCCTTCTCTGTCCTTGCCTTCTCCTTCTTCTCTTGTGCTTGCACTGAAGATGGTTCATCCTCATTCATCACTACTTCGTTTTCCTCAAAATCTGGATAGATAGCAAAGTGTTCCTTATCCAACTGGTATGTGCGTGTGCCCATCTTCAAGTTAATCAGCTCCTGGATTTGTGAGGCATACCCACAACTTCTCTTCTGGTCTGCTGTTGTCCTCTTGATTGTCTCAACTATGAGGCTCATGACCTTGAACTTCTGAGGCACATCAAATATGTGTAGCAAGTTGATAGCATGGCCTCTGATCATGTTGTGGTCACCTGACTTGGGCAAGAGAGTGTGCCTAAGGATCCAGTTGATGGTTGGCAGTCCTGACAGAAGATAATGTACATATCCAAACTGGTGAGTTTCAAGTGCTTTATCTGGGATCTCCTTGTACATGTGTGCCATAGAATTGTGATCCTTCTTCTTCTTGGCATAGACATCCAAGTCATCTTCACTCTCCTTAGGGGCATTGATCAGATTTGCCCATTCCTCAATTATTGATTGGTACCTTGTACCTTCAGACATCCATACTATCCTGCCATCTGGATAGAAATGTGCTGTGGAGTAGAATTGCATTATGAGTTCATCATTCCACTTTGTGAACTTTTGTCCTACAAAGTCTGCAACTCCACAAGCACTGAAGTTGTCATACACTCCAGGATAGTGTTCCTCATTCTCCTTGATGAATTTCCAGTCCACCCACCTCATGTCACAAACTATAGGCTTCTTGTCCAGCAACACAGTCTCATAGAAATCCTGTTGTTCCTTAGTGTGGAACCTGTAGTCAACAGCAGTCCTTCTCCTTATTGCATATGGATCAGAAAATCTCCACTCTCTGAGCCCTGCATCCTTCCTCAGCTTCATGTTCTCAGCCACTGGATGAGCATCATTGTGGTCTGGAATCTTAGGTTTCAGCTTCCTTAGAACTTGTCCTTCAACTTCTTCTTCAGCAGCAACTTCAGGCACTGGGGCCTTTTTCTTCTCAGCAGCTGGTATGCTCCTGGTATTCCTCTTAGGTGTAGTCATTGGCTTGGAGGCATCTTTGGGTGCTTCTTTGGGCTTTGATGATGCAGCCCCTGACCTTATAGCATCACCCATAAGCTTTTGAGCCTTGGGTGCTGGTGCAGCAACCTCTTCTTCCTCCTCCTATTCCATCATGGAAGGCTGTCCAACAACTCTGGCCATGGTCTTCTTGACCATTTCCTTCCTCTTCTTCCCTTCTGCAGCAGCCTCTTTGGGATCAGATGTCTCTGGCACATGAGTAGAGGCTCTGGCTTTGGACATGGGAGTCCTCTTTGCAGGCACCTTGATCTTCATACCAGGCTTAGTATTTGCAGCTGTGCCATACTCCTTTCTGAGCACTTTCTTCTTAGAAGTGGCTTCATCCTCAGCTGCCACATAGTCTTCATCCTCAGATTCTGAGGTCTTCTTCTTTCTGGCCCTGGTGGCAGCTTTGGGCAAGTTGCTTGGGGTGCTCCTGCTGCCATCATCTGAGCTGCTAGAGGGACTAGTGCCCTCACTCATGTGAATCTGCTCTTCTGAATGGTTCTGGCTGTCACTTTGGTCTGACATACTACAAACACTGACTGCTGATCTTGTGAATAGTTATAGATGAGATAGAATGGATGAGCATCACAAAATACAGAGGTTTTTGCAAAAGAATGATTCAAAAACTTAGTTTTAGTTTTCCACAGAAAGCATTTCGGATCAACCCCGATTTGTAAACTCGGTGATACCGAAGCAGCTTTTGGAACCTAAACTAGTGAACTCGGTCAGACCGAGTCACAGTTCGGTGGCACCGAGACTGCTAGGGTTTCACAAAGTCCTGAACTCGGTCACACCGATTTGCAATTCTCGGTCAGACCGAGAATTACTTGTGCAATGGCCTTAGCCGAATCGGTGGAAGCGAGTTCTACAACTTGGTGGGTCCGAGATGGTTTCGGCGGAAACCTAACCCTAAATTTCCAAATCTCATCTAGTCTAAGGATCGTTCTGAGTGGATAGAATCGTTTAAGTCGTGGCAAGAATCATGATGAACACAATGTGCTAGGAATTGGACGGGGATATCATTGTGATGGAGTCCATACCCTAGCTTGGCGACAAACTCGCTACGACGACAACGACAGGGTTGAATTCTGTTGACGGCAGCGGAGACCAGCAACAGGAGGCGGCTGGCGACGAAGTCGATGATCCGGAGACCTTGGAGGTAGAGCGAGCTATGCACGGGCGAAGGGGTTTGGAGAAAGTTTTCCAAATTTTGCCCGTGAGTATATATAGCCCGACCCTGTCGGTGTGACCAAGTGGAACAACTCGGTGGCACCGAGATGCATAACTGTTGACAGTTACAGCAACTCGGTGAGACCGAAAAGTTCAAATCGGTTGCACCGAGATTGAAAACCTAGATCGACTTAGTGATCTCGGTATGACCAAAATGGAAGAATAGGTCAGACCGAAATGCATAAAGAAGTTTTGGAAGTTTCAGTCCATGACGAATCGGGGACTACGAGTGCTCCTCACACAGAGTGGTTCGGATCCGACTTGATCAAATTTTGTGATGTAGCATGAATAGAGTTTGAGACAAGAAGATCATAGATAGCTAGAGAGGGTTCTTAGGCATTCTTGTTCATCCACTTGGCAAGAGAAAAAGAAACCAATCAATCAAAACAACAAGTGGATGTCCTCGAAGGAGTTAAATATGCAACCAACATGCTCACACAATAAAATGGCAAATGAAATTTGTGGCAAAGCATGCACAACCAATTCTAGCATCTATCAAACAATTGGCGATGACTAGGTCATCTATATATGAGTATATTGACTTAGGAGTCAAATGAGAACATTTGATCATAGGTCATACTCATCGTTTAAGCTCAAGTGGGGTTACCACTTTTACATAATGCGTTGATGTGTTCACACCATTAGAGTTGCTTTGACTTAATTCTTAGAGTTAAGCTCCCCCTAGATGTGAGATCCCCCCTTAGAGGGATGAACTAACCTTGGGTTTTGTCGATGATGACTTCATGTAGGTGTTGAAGATGTGGATGCTCAATGTTGATGAAGATCATTTGGAGCAATCCTTTTGAGTGAGTTTCACTTTCAATACCTACACGGGTTAGTCCCACAAGGAACAAACAAGTATATCCATAGACATAGAGTGATGCAAACACAAGATGATGTCCATGAAAGCTTTAGGTTACCTTGTCCCTTGTCTTACCAACAAGAGGGTTTGTGACTCCTTGAATTAGTGCAAGATGTGGAAGTTGATTGCACTTGTCCTTGCCATAATGATATGAGTGAATAATGTTGGCGGAGTCACCCTCAAGAACTCTCTAGTTCATCTTCTTCGGGATCCACATCATCTTGATGGGAATCCTTGGAGTTGTAGTCATACTTGATGAAGTAGAACGTGACGTAATCTTGGAAACCCACTTGACCAAGGCTTTAGGAGCTTCTTCAAATGCATCAATCTCCTCTTGAAGCTTGTCCTTGCCTTTTTGCTTGTGGTCTTGTGGTGGAAGATCATCTTGAGCTTGTGTTCCCTTGAAGGAATTAGGATCATACTTCTCTTGTTGAGGAACAAACTTCGTCTTGGGATATTGATCTTCTTCCCACTCAACTCCATTGGCATTGAACTTTCGTTCAAAACCAACACCTTGGTTCTTCCGGTGCCTTCCTTGCTTGCGTACAATTTCCTCAAACTGCTTACTCCCGGCAAGGCTCTTGTAAACACCTTTCTCTATAATTCCCTTCAATAAGCTATTTTCTTGCTCAAGCGTAACTTGGCCAAGAGAATCATTAGTGGAATCAAGAGAACTACTAGAAGCAACAATATTGGATTTAGCATGATGATTGTTACTACTAGAGGAAGAATCCTTCTTGTTTTTGTTAATGGACTTGAATTGAGGCATGTAAGTAGATAAGAGTAAACGCTTGGCAATGTAAGAAGAACTTTTTTACGAAGATCATCATTGATTGCCTTTAAGAACTCATGCTCTTGCTCAAGGTTGAGCTTTTCAAAGCGTAACTTCTCATGAGCCCTTAAAAGTTCTCGATGATCTTCGAAGATAGTTTCATGAGCTAACTTAAGAGTGTTTAGTTCTTTAGTTATAAGCTCAATCTTCTCCTTATCATTGTCATTCGTTTTATCGTGATTAGCATGATTAATTGACATTTCATCATAGTATTCATCACTAGAGTTGTCAACAAGTAAATCATCATCAGCTAACAAGTCATCTTCATCACCATTGAAATCAACATACTCGGTGTGTGTTACCTTAGGGCCTTTAGCCATGAAGCATCTTCCAAGTCCTTCATTTGGTGAATCAAATATGTCGTAGGAGTTGGTTGACACAAGTGCTAGACCGACAACACCTTCATCTTGAGTATGTTTGGAGTCGGAGTGATGTTCAGAGTCGGAACCGGATACCCGTTCACCAACATGAGCTTGATGTCTTCGTTTTGTGTAGCTCCTTGATGACTTATCCTTCCTGTCCTAATCCTTGCTTCTCCGGGATGTCCTTCGTTCATAACGATCATCTCTACTCCTTCTCTCTCTTGGCGGTGGTTCTTCTCTTCTACTTCTTCTCTTGGGAGAATCTTCTCCTCTTTTGTAGGGTGACGTACACTCATTGGAATAGTGTCTGGGTCTCCCACAATTGTAGCAATTGCGCTCTTGACTGGAAGATCTTTTGTCATTGTAGGACCTTGACTTAGAGCTTCTCTCTTTGCTTCTACTCTTGTAGAATTTGTTGAAGTTCTTCACCATTAAGCTCAATTCTTCATTGAAGGTTTGTTTCTCATTTGATGATGTAGGGGCTTCACACAAGGCTTTGTAAGCACCACTTGACTTGTTGTGAAGTTTCTCCTTATCCTTGAGTGACATCTCATGAGCAACAATTCTTCCAATGACTTCCGTTGGCTTGAGATTCTTGTAGTTTGGCATCATTTGGATCAATGTGCACACGGTATCGTATTTTCCATCCAATGCTCTTAGGATCTTCTTGATGATGAATCTGTCGGTCATCTCTTCACTTCCTAAGCCGGCAATCTCATTTGTGATAAGAGCAAGCCTAGAGTACATTTCAGCGACACCTTCACCATCCTTCATTTTGAACTTGTCAAGTTGACTTTGGAGCACATCCAATTTGGATTCCTTGACGGAGTTGGTACCTTCATGCATATCAATCAAAGTATCCCAAATTTCCTTCGCATTCTCAAGGTGGCTGATTTTGTTGAATTCTTCGGGGCACAATCCATTGAAGAGGATATCACAAGCTTGAGCGTTGTATTGCAGCATCTTCAACTCATCCGCGTTAGCTTCACGGTTTGGTTCTCTCCCATCAAAGAATTCACCTTGCAAGCCAATACATACAATAGCCCAAATGGCGGGGTTATGTCTGAGAATATGCATTTTCATCTTATGCTTCCAACTAGCAAAATTAGTACCATCAAAGTAAGGACCTCTACGGTGATAATTTCCCTCGCTAGACGCCATACTCTCCTAGGTTGTGAAACCAAGGCTATGACCACCAAAAGCTATGGAAATCAAAGCAAATGGAAACCAAAGCTCCGATACCACTTGTAGGATTTTGAAGTATGTCTAGAGGGGGGGTGATTAGACTACTTGACCAATTAAAAACTTAACCTTTTCCCAATTTTAGTCTATGGCAGATTTTAACTATCTTAGCACAAGTCAAGCAATCTACACACAATTCAAGCAAGCATGCAAAGAGTATATGGGCAGTGGAAAGTAAAGCATGCAACTTGCAAGAATGTAAAGGGGAAGGGTTTGGAGGATTCAAACGCAATTGGAGACACATATGTTTTTGTCGTGGTTCCGATAGGTGGTGCTATCGTACATCCACGTTGATGGAGACTTCAACCCACGAAGGGTAACGGCTGCACGAGTCCATGAAGGGCTCCACCCAAGAAGGGTCCACGAAGAAGCAACCTTGTCTATCCCACCATGGTCGTCGCCCACAAAGGACTTGCCTCACTAGCGGTAGATCTTCACGAAGTAGGTGATCTCCTTGCCCTTACAAACCCCTTGGTTCAACTCCACAATCTTGTCGGAGGCTCCCAAGTGACACCTAGCCAATCTAGGAGACACCACTCTCCAAGAAGTAACAAATGGTGCGTTGATGATGAACTCCTTGCTCTTGTGCTTCAAATGATAGTCTCCCCAACACTCAACTCTCTCTCACAGGATTTGGATTTGGTGGAAAGGAGATTTGAGTGGAAAGCAACTTGGGGAAGGCTAGAGATCAAGATTCATATGGTAGGAATGGAATATCTTGGCCTCAACACATGAGTAGGTGGTTCTCTCTCAGAAATGGTAAATTGGAAGTGTAGGTTTGTTCTAATGTCTCTCTCCACGAATGAAGAGGAGGTGGAGGGGTATATATAGCCTCCACACAAAATCTAACCGTTACACACAATTTACCAATCTCGGTGGGACCAAATCAACAAACTCGGTCGGACCGATTTAGTAAACCTAGTGACCATTAGGGTTTTCGATGGGACCGACATGCAACTCGGTAGGACCGATATGGTTAGGGTTAGGGCATAATGTAATCTCGGTGAGCCCGATTACACAAACTCGGTGAGATCGATTTTGGTAATAAGCTAACCAGAGAGTTGGTCAGGTAAACTCGGTGGGACCGATTCGCTCATTTCGGTGAGACCGAAATGTTATAAAAAGGAAACAGAGAGTTTTCATTGCAATCTCAGTGGGATCGATCGCTCACTTCGGTTAGACCAAAGCATTACGAAGGGAAACAGAGAGATTACAATCCCATCTCGGTGAGACCGAGATCCCTATCGGTGAAACCGATTTGCCTAGGGTTTGTGGCAGTGGCTATGACATCTGAACTCGATGGCGCCGGATTGAAAGAATCGGTAGGGCCGAGTTTGACTTTTGTTTTGGGTCATATGTGGATATGAGAAAGTAGTTGAGGGTTTTGGAGCATATCACTAAGCACCATGGAGCAAGAAACTCATTAAGCAACACCTCATCCCTTCTTGATAGTATTGGCTTTTCCTATAGACTTAATGTGATCTTGGATCACTAAAATATAAAATGAAGAGTCTTGAGCTTTTGAGCTTGAGCCAATCCTTTTGTCCTTCGTATTTTGAGGGATCCACTTTCCTCATCCATGCCATGCCATTCATCGAGCTTTCCTGAAATATTTGTCTTGGAATAGTATTAGCCCAATGAGCTATATGTTGTTAGGAATTACCAAAACCACCTAGGGATAGTTGCACTTTCAACAACCTAGCTTGCAAATCACTTAAGTCAACATGGTGCATATTGTGGCGTAATACACGAACAAGGAATGAAGCCGTACAAGTATAATCATTTGCAAGAGGGAAGGCTTCACAAAGGATGCCCCTAAGTAAACAGGGTATTGGAATTTGTGTGTCACAAACAAAGTTTGGACAAGGAAGTTTTTCACAAACAACTTTTTGCCAAAAAAAGTATAATGCTTGGTCGGACCGAACAAAATATAAAACCGAAAGTTTTTGAGCATGAAAGCAACTTAGCTGGTTGATATGTTCGGCATTGAGGACGCGGTCCGAGCTTGATGCGGGACAAGGTTCCAGCCTCCAGGCTGGTCCCGAGGTGGCCGCGCAGAGAGTTCGGCACCCCGAAAAGATGAGGCCCCCAGCCGCGGTAATGTAGCAGGTCGGCGCGCCAAGGCGACAACACAATTCGGTCGAAGGATGCGACAACGCGGCTCAGTCCGAGTCAATTGGCTGCACAGATAAAATAGTGCAAACCAAAGGTAATGACAAATAAAGATAATAATGTATATTAAAAAATTCTTCTACTTATTTAATAAAAGTGAAGGAAATAATGAAAGAGATGTGGCCTGAGCGTCGAGGTCAATGCCGATGCAGGGCGTCGTCGTGATATAGTGAAGGCGTGACAAAGCCCGAATTCATAGGTCGGTCCGAATTCCGGATACGGCGTTCGCCGAACTATGCACGGAAATTGACTGAACCACCATGCAACCGTCGCTAATGCGGCCACCATTTAATAGACCTGTGTACAGATGATGGAACAAAGCAGAGTAATAATTCCTTAAAAAAATGAACCCAAATGAGCAAAAATTGCTAGGATTAATAGCACCTGGTTTATTTGTTGTACCGGTCCGAAGAAAGGTTACTCCCAAAATTTGGACTCGATCTGCACACCCATTGCCTGATGGGTGATGAAGCGATGGCATGGCGATCCTGGCAAAAGTGGGCTCGCCACGGCGAAGCCCGTGGTCCAACTAATGTGATGAAGCTGGTCAGCTGGTGACCCGAAGTCTCCGAAGTAAGTTGATGAAGAGTTAGCGAAGTCCTCGGTCTAGCCGAGGTGACAGGGCAGGTCGATAAGGAGACACTGCAGCTGTCGTGTCAGCTGAGTTATTGAAGTAGTTCGGCGTGATGGGCATCGGCTTGAAGAAGCAACAGTGCGGCTATGCCGAGGCCTGTCGTAACTTGTGATGCGGTCAATAATGGCTTGATGAAGTGACCGCGCGGCGATGCCGGTGTGCCCGCTCCGTGTAATCCGTGGGGCGGCGATGTTGGTGATGATTTATCCTTCACGATGCCGAACTATTGTTCAGCTGGCCAAGATGATGATCCGAAGAAGTTGAGCTCGGCTCAACAAAGCGACAACGTGTCTAACGCAGGTCGGCTGCCGTGTAGTGATGTTGTCAAGCTGGTTTGACACCGGCGCGACAGTAAAGTTCGTATTGTAAGAATACTTTTAATACTAGTGGGATGTGTTTGAGAATAAAACACAATACCCCATACAAAAACGTCCTTCAAAAAGGATGTCTAAAATCCCGTTCATAAAGAAGATGAACTTGGGTCGGATTCGTTCTCGCGCAGAAAACAGATTCAAAAAGTGATGCACAAATCGGAAGGTTCCCGGAGTTTGGACGGTCGGATCGAGCTGAATTTTTGGCAGGTGGTAGATATGGGAATTCCGCAGCTGATCAACGGTTGGATCTTCCAAAGGACGTCCGAGCTAGATGCTGGACACCCCGCTCCAAACTCGTCCGGATTCTCGTCCAGATTCAACAGGGCTCCGGTATATCGGAGATTGCCAGAAATTCCTCTATCGGAACTCGACTAAATTTTTGCAGGTTGTCGTAGACTTAATTCCCCATAATTCCACCGAAGCAATCGTTTAGGCGACACTCGAGGAGGCTGTGGCGGCGGATACGAGTTTGCTGTCTAGAGAAACAGCACGGTCGCTGATAACTCACAAGTATAAGGGATCGCAACAGCTTTCGAGGCTAAAGTATTCAACCCAAATTTATTGATTCAACACAAGGGGAGCCAAAGAATATTCTTGAGTATTATCAGTTGAGTTGTAAATTCAACCACACCTGGATAACTTAGTATCTATAGCAAAGTATTTAGTAGCAAAAGTGGTATGATAATAAAGGTAACGGTAACAAAAATAAAAATAAATGTTTTTGGGTTTTTGTAGTAGTTGTAACAGTAGCAACGAAAAAGTAAATAAGCGAAGAACAATATGTGAAAAGCTCGTAGCCAATGGATCAGTGATGGATAATTATGTCGGATGCGATTCCTCATGCAATAGTTATAACATAGGGTGATATAGAACTAGATCCAATTCATCAATGTAATGTAGGCATGTATTCCGTAAATAGTCATACGTGCTTACGGAAAAGAACTTGCATGCCATCTTTTGTCCTATCCTCCCGTGGCAGCGGGGTCCTAGCGGAAACTAAGGAATATTAAGGCCTCCTTTTAATAGAGAACCGGAACAAAGCATTGGCACATAGTGAATACATGAACTCCTCAAACTACGGTCATCACCGAGAAGTATCCCGACTATTGTCACTTCGGGGTTGTCGGATCATAACACATAATAGGTGACTATAGACTTGCAAGACAGGATCAAGAACACACACATATTCATGAAAACATAATAGGTTCAGATCTGAAATCATGGCACTCGGGCCCTAGAGACAAGCATTAAGCATAGAAAGTCATAGCAACATTAATCTCAGGACATAGTGGATACTAGGGATCAAACCCTAACAAAACTAACTTGATTACATGGTAAATCTCATCCAACCCATCACCGTCCAGCAGGCCTACGATGGAATTACTCACGCACGGTGGTGAGCATCATGAAATTGGTGATGGAGGATGGTTGATGATGACGACGGCGACGAATCCCCCTCTCCGGAGCCCCGAACGGACTCCAGATCAGCCCTTCCGAGAGAGATTAGGGCTTGGCGGCGGCTCCATGTCATAAAACGTGATGAAACTTTCTCCTTGATTTTTTCTCCCCAAACATGAATATATGGAGTTGGAGTTGACGTCGGTGGAGGTCCAGGGGGCCCACGAGATAGGAGGCCGCCCTAGGGGGTGGCGCCCCCCTGTCTCGTGGACAGGCTGTGGGCCCCCTGTCATTAATTCTTTCGCCAAAAATTCTTATTAATTCCAAAAAGTGCCTCCGTGGATTTACAGGACATTCCGAGAACTTTTCTTTTCTACACATAAAACAACATCATGGTAGTTCTGCTGAAAACAACGTCAGTCCGGGTTAGTTTCATTCAAATCATGCAAGTTAGAGTCCAAAACAAGGGCAAAAGTGTTTGAAAAAGTAGATACGTTGGAGACGTATCAACTCCCCCAAACTTAAACCTTTGCTTGTCCTCAAGCAATTCAGTTGATAAATTGAAAGTGATTAAGAAAAACTTTTACAAACTCTGTTTGCTCTTGTTGTTGTAACATGAAGAGTCAGCATTCAAGTTTCAGCAAATATTACGAACTAACCATACTCACAATAACACTTAGCTCTCACAATTACGCATATCAATAACATAATCAGCTAGCAAGCCATAATAATAAAACTCGGATGACAACACTTTCTCAAAATAATCATAACATGATATAACAAAATGGTATCTCACTAGCCTTTTCTGAGACCGCAAAACATAAATGCAGAGCACCTTTAAAGATCAAGGACTGACTAAACATTGTAATTCATGCTAAAAGAGATCCCATCAAGTCATACCCAATATAAACCAATAATAATGAATGCAAATGACAGTGTGCTCTCCAGCGGGTGCTTTTTAATAAGAAGGATGATGACTCAACATAAAAGTAAATAGATAGGCCCTTCGTAGAGGGAAGCAGGGATTTATAGAGGTGCCAGAGCTCGATTTTAAAATAGAGATTGAATAACATTTTGAGCGGCATACTTTCACTGTCAACGCAACAACTATGAGATGGCTGTATCTTCCATACTAAATGCATTATAGGCAGTTCCCAAACAGATTGGTAAAGGTTTATACTCCCCCAACCACCAACAAGCATCAATCCATGGCTTGCTCGAAACAACGAGTCCCTCCAACATACAACAGCCCTGGGGGAGTTTTGTTTAATTATTTTGATTTGCTTTGATCTTTTTGGATCATGTGACGGGGCATCCCGGTTACCGGCCCTTTCTCGTGAATGAGGAGCGGAGTCCACTCCTCGTGAGAATAACCCACCTAGCATGGAAGATATAGGCAGCCCTAGTTGTAACATGAGCTGCTCAAGCATACAAAACAGAATTTCATTTGAAGGTTTGGAGTTTGGCACATACAAATTTACTTGGAACGGCAGGTAAATACCACATATAGGTAGGTATAGTGGACTCATATGGAACAACTTTGGGGTATAAGGAGTTTGGATGAACAAGCAGTATTCCCTCTTAGTACAGGTGAAGGCTAGCAAAAGACTGGGAAGCGACCAACTGAGAGAGCGACAACAGTCGTAAGCATGCATTAAAATTAATTCACACCGAGTACAAGCATGAGTAGGATATAATACACCATGAACATAAATATCGTGAAGGCTATGTTGATTTGATTCAACTATATTCGTGAACATGTGCCAAGTCGAGTCACTTAATACATTCAAAGGAGGATACCATCCCATCATACCACATCATAACCATTCTAATAGCATGTTGGCACGCAAGGTAAACCATTATAACTCATAGCTAATCAAGCATGGCACAAGAAACTATAATCTCTAAATGTCATTGCAAATATGTTTACTTCATAATAAGCTGACTCAGAAATGATGAACTCATCATATTTACAAAAACAAGAGAGGTCGAGTTCATACCAGCTTTTCTCATCCCAATAAGTCCATCATATATCGTCATTATTGCCTTTCACTCGCACGACCAAATGATGTGTATAATAATAAGAGTGCACGTGCATTGGACTAAGCTAGAATCTGCAAGCATTCAACTCAAGAGAGAAGATAGATAATATAGGCTCTAAGTTAAATAAACAATCATGCATATAAGAGCCACTAAGCATTTTCAAGATGGTCTTCTCGACCCCCAAAGAAAAGAAAAGAAAATAAAACTATTTACACGGGAAATCTCCCAATAAGAAAGAAGGAGAACTAGAAATATTTTTGGGTTTTCATTTTAATTCTACTACAAGCATAGAATTTAAACTAACTAATTTTTTGGTTTTTCTTAAGGTTTATCAAACACACAAGAAGAAAACTAGAAAAAGAAATTTAAACTAGCATGGATAATAGAATGAAAGAGTATGAGCACCGACGACTAGTGTGTGAACATGAATGTAAAGTCAGTGGGAAATACGTACTCCCCCAAGCTTAGGCTTTTCGCCTAAGTTGGTCTAGTACCAAGGACCGCCTGGCTGATATCCATAAGTGAATTCGGGGTTGTACTGAGATGCAGAGGCGACCACCTCCTGAGCAGAAGCGTGTGGGCGAGTTGCCTCCATTCCCCTCTCATATTCATTTGCTTCTTCCCTGGTGACAACATATCTTCCTTTTGCCTGATAATCAAAAAGGTAGGGAGCAGGAAGAGTAACAGGGACGACGTTGCGTCTGTCATAGATTAGTCGATAATGGAGGAATCGTTCATTCCTCTCAAGAAAATGATGATCAAACATAGCTTCTTTATCCAAATAAACAGGAGGTACAATCATATCCCCCTCCCGTGGAGCTATATTAAGAAAATTAGCCACACGGGTTGCATAAATTTCTCCAAAGAAATCTCCCCTTCTACTATTATTCTGTAACCTACGTGCAACTATTGCCCCCAAGTTATAACTTTTATAACCTGACACTGCACTCTTGAGGACACAAAGATCAGAGACACACATGTGACATGCCTCGTCCTTGTCGTTAATGCATCTACCAATAAAGAGAGCAAAATAATGCATAGCAGGAAAATGAATGCTCCCTATGGTAGCTTGTGCTATGTCCCTAGATTCTCCCACAGTAATACTAGCAAGAAAATCTCTAAATTCAGATTTGCGAGGATCATTGATATTACCCCACTGAGGGAGTTTGCAAGCAGTTGTGAAATCCTCTAAATCGACGGTATAAGATGTATCATAAATATCAAACATGACACTAGGAGAATTACGCGCATAAATATATTCGAACCTCCGCACAAAGGAATCGGTCAATTGATAATATTGAGGACACTTATCTTGTAAGAAGTCCTCCAGCTCGGCATTACACACATACGCGTAAAATTCTTCCTTGAAGCCTGCTTCGACTATAAAATCATCGGATGGCCACTCACAAGCCCGTACATTTGCGTTCCTTGGCAAATTAACACCTTGTTCACGTATAGCAATTCTTAGCCCTTTCTTTGCTGAGGAACCTCCTTGGTACATCCTTCTAAGCATATTTCTTTTCTGAAAATTTCTAAAATTTTAGTAACTTCAAAATAAAAGTGAATAAAACTAAACTAGATTGATAGCAACTACTCCTACAAGTGCCTAGAGCCTATATCATGCATTGGAATTGCTTGGGACCTCAAAAATTTAACATGCAAGCTCAAGAACATGGTCACCTAAGCAGCAATTTTTTTTGCAATGAATAAGGCACTAGAACAAAAACTAATTGGACAAATGGAGGAGTCACATACCAAGCAACAATCTCCCAAAGCAGTTTTGTGAATGGAGCTTTGAGCTAAGAAATCAAAAATCGCAGCAAAACGAGCTAGAACTTGTGCTTGAGCTGGATGGGGATTTTTTTGGGGTAGAAGATGAAGTGTGTGGGTGCTGGCATAAGTGGAGGAGCCCCACCAGGGGCCCACGAGACAGGGGGGCGCGCCCCTGTAGGGCACGCCCTCCTCTCTCGTGGCCTGGTGCTTGCCCCTCCTGCAGTGTTTTCAGTGCCTAAAATCCTCAAATATTCCAGGAAAAATCATACTAAATTTGCAAGGCATTTGGAGCACTTTTATTTTCAGACTATTTTTTAATGCACGGATAATTCAGAAAACAGACAGGCAATACTATTTTTGCTTTACTTATTCTAAATAACAGAAAGTAAAAAGAGGGTACAGAAGGTTGTGCCTTCTAGTTTCATCCATCTCGTGATCATCAAAATGAACCCGCTAACAAGGTTGATCAAGTCTTGTTAACAAACTCATTCTGAATAACATGGAACCGGAGAAATTTCGAATAACACTAAGTTACCTCAACGGGGATATGAACATCCCCAACAATAAGAATATCATATTTTTTCTTGACAGTAGGAAGAGGAAATTCAAAACCTCCAAAAATGGTAGTTGGAACTTTTTCAATAGAATTGATGCTATGAACTTGAGATTGTTTCCTCGGAAAGTGTACCGTATGCTCATTACCATTAACATGAAAAGTGACATTGCCTTTGTTGCAATCAATAACAGCCCCTGCAGTATGAAGGAAAGGTCTACCAAGGATAATAGACATACTATCGTCCTCGGGAATATCAAGAATAACAAAGTCCGTTAAGATAGTGACATTTGCAACCACAACAGGCACATCCTCACAAATACCGACAGGTATAGCAGTTGATTTATCAGCCATTTGCAAAGATATTTCAGTAGGTGTCAACTTATTCAATTCAAGTCTACGATATAAAGAGAGAGGCATAACACTAACACCGGCTCCAAGATCACATAAAGCAGTTCTAACATAATTTTTTAATGGAGCATGGTATAGTTGGCACACCCGGATCTCCAAGTTTCTTTGGTATTCCACCCTTAAAAGTGTAATTAGCAAGCATGGTGGAAATTTCAGCTTCCGGTATCTTTCTTTTATTTGTAATGATATCCTTCATATACTTAGCATAAGGATTTACTTTAAGCATATCAGTTAAGCGCATACGTAAGAAAATAGGTCTAATCATTTCAGCAAAGTGCTCAAAATCCTCATCATCCTTTGACTAGATGGTTTAGGAGGAAAGGGCATGGGTTTCTAAACCCATGGCTCTCTTTCTTTACCATGCTTCCTAGCAACAAAATCTTTCTTATCATAACGTTGATTCTTTGATTGTGGGTTATCAAGATCAATAACAGGTTCAATCTCTACATCATTGTTTTTGCTAGGTTGAGCATCAACATGAACATTATCATTAACATTATCACTAGGTTCATGTTCATCACTTGATTGTGTTTCAGCATCAGAAATAGAAATATCATTGGGATTCTCAGATGTGTCTACAGTAGGTTCACTAGAAGCATGCAAGGTTCTATCGTCTTTCTTTTTCTTCTTCTTTGAAGAACTAGGTGCCTCTAAATTATTTCTCTGAGAATCTTGCTCGATTCTCTTAGGGTGGTCTTCAGGATACAAATGTTCCTGAGTCATTCTACCAGTTCTAGTAGCCACTCTAACAACAAAGTCATTTTTATTATTTAATTCATGAAGCAAATCATTTTGAGCTTTGAGTACTTGCTCAGCTTGAGTAGCAACCATAGAAGCATATTTGCTAACACGGTGAAGTTTATCTTTAACTCTAGCTAGGTTATTGCCTACGCGTCCTATCTCGAAAGCATTATTCTTTAACTCTCTACCAACATAGGCATTAAAACTTTGTTGTCTAGCCATAAAGTCATCAAATTCATCTAAGCATGGGCTATCAAATTTAGTAGAGGGTATTTCAACTTTATCATATATATAGAGAGAATTTACCTTTACTACCTGTGTCGAGTTATCAAGACAATGTGGTTCTTCAGGCGGTAAATTAAGACCATGTATTTCTTAAATAGGTGGTAAATTCTTAACATCTTCAGCTTTAATACCTTTTTCTTTCATTGACTTCTTTGCCTCTTGCATATCTTCAGGACTGAGAAATAAAACACCTCTCTTCTTCGGAGTGGGTTTAGGAATAGGCTCAGGAGTTGGCTCAATTGGTTTAGGAATTGCCTCAGGAATTGGCTCAGGAAGAGTCCAATTATTTTCATTAGTCAACATATTATTCAGTAGTATTTCAGCTTTGTCAACTGTTCTTTCCCTGAAAACACAACCAGCACAACTATCCAAGTAGTTCTTGGAAGCAACGGTTAGTCCATTATAAAAGATATCAAGTATCTCATTTTTCTTAAGAGGATGATCGGGCAAAGCATTAAGTAACCGGAGAAGCCTCCCCCAAGCTTGTGGGAGACTCTCTTCTTTGATTTGCACAAAATTATATATTTCCCGCAAGGCAACTTGTTTCATATGAGCAGGGAAATATTTAGCAGAGAAGTAATAAATCATTTCCTGGGGACTACACACACAACCAGGAGCAAGAGAATTATACCAAGTCTTAGCATCACCCTTTAATGAGAACGGAAATATCTTAAGAATATATAAATAGCGAGACTTCTCATCATTGGTAAACAGGTTAGCTATATCATTCAACTTGGTAAGATGTGCCACAACAGTTTCAGATTCAAGGGCATAAAAAGGATCAGATTCAACTAAAGTAATAATCTCAGGATCAATAGAGAATTCATAATCCTTATCAGTAACACAGATAGGTGAAGTAGCAAAAGCAGGATCGGGTTTCATTCTAGCATTAAGAGAATACTACTTCCATTTAGCTAATAATTTCTTCAGATCATTTCTATCATTGCAAGCTAGAATTTCCATAGCAGCTGCTTCATTCATAACATAACCCTTAGGAACAACAGGTAATACATAATCATTGGGGGGACCTTCATCATCACTATCATCAATATTAGGTTCTTCAATATTTTCATTCCCCCTAACTCTAGCAAGTTGTTCATCAAGAAATTCACCTAATGGCAAAGTAGTATCACGCACAGAAGTAGCTTCATCATGCATAGCAGAAGTGGCATCATCAATAACATACGACATATCAGAATTCATAGCAGTAGCAGGTTTAGGTGTCGCAAGTCTACTAATAACGGAAGGAGAATCTAGTGCAGAGCTAGATGGCAGTTCCTTACCTCCCCTCGTAGTTGAGGGCAAAATCTTGGTCTTAGCGTCTTTCAAGTTCTTCATAGTGATCAACAGATATAAATCCCAAGTGACTCAGAGAATAGAGCTATGCTCCCCGGCAACGACACCAGAAATTAGTCTTGATAACCCACAAGTGTAGTTGATCGCAACAACTTTCGAGGGTAAAGTATTCAACCCAAATTTATTGATTCGACACAAGGGGAGCCAAAGAATATTCTTGAGTATTAGCAGTTGAGTTGTCAATTCAACCACACCTGGATAACTTAGTATCTGCAGCAAAGTATTTAGTAGCAAAAGTGGTATGATAATAAAGGTAACGGTAGCAAAAGTAAAAATAAATGTTTTTGGGTTTTTGTAGTAGTTGTAACAGTAGCAACGGAAAAGTAAATAAGCGAAGAACAATATGTGAAAAGCTCATAGGCAATGGATCAGTGATGGATAATTATGTCGGATGCGATTCCTCATGCAATAGTTATAACATAGGGTGATATAGAACTAGATCCAATTCATCAATGTAATATAGGTATGTATTCCATAAATAGTCATATGTGCTTATGGAAAAGAACTTGCATGACATCTTTTGTCCTACCCTCCCATGGCAGCGGGGTCCTAGCGGAAACTAAGGGATATTAAGGCCTCCCTTTAATAGAGAACCAGAACAAAGCATTAGCACATAGTGAATACATGAACTCCTCAAACTACGGTCATCACCGAGAAGTATCCTGATTATTGTCACTTCGGGGTTGTCGGATCATAACACATAATAGGTGACTATAGACTTGCAAGACAGGATCAAGAACACACATATATTCATGAAAACATAATAGGTTCAGATCTGAAATCATGGCACTCGGGCCCTAGTGACAAGCATTAAGCATAGCAAAGTCATAGCAACATCAATCTGAGAACATAGTGGATACTAGGGATCAAACCCTAACAAAACTAACTTGATTACATGGTAAATCTCATCCAACCCATCACCGTCCAGCAAGCCTACGATGGAATTACTCACGCACGGCGGTGAGCATCATGAAATTGGTGATGGAGGATGGTTGATGATGATGACGGCGACGAATCCCCCTCTCCGGAGCCCCGAACGGACTCCAGATCAGCCCTCCCGAGAGAGATTAGGGCTTGGCGGCGGCTCCGTGTCGTAAAACGTGATGAAACTTTCTCCTTGATTTTTTCTCCCCGAACGTGAATATATGGAGTTGGAGTTGACGTCGATGGAGGTCCAGGGGACCCACGAGATAGGAGGTCGTGCCCTAGGGGGGGGTGCCCCCTGTCTCGTGGACAGGCTGTGGGCCCCCTGGCATTAATTCTTTCACCAAAAATTCTTATTAATTCCAAAAAGTGCCTCCGTGGATTTCCAGGACATTCTGAGAACTTTTCTTTTCTACACATAAAACAACATCATGGTAGTTCTGCTGAAAACAACGTCAGTCCGGGTTGGTTTCATTCAAATTATGCAAGTTAGAGTCCAAAACAAGGGCAAAAGTGTTTGGAAAAGTAGATACGTTGGAGACGTATTAGTCGCCCGAGGGCAATGTTGATGTTGAGCCCCCGAGCTCCATGGATGACTCCTCCATGATCTTGATAGAGATCCGAGTTGATGTTGATGAAGGCCCTCATCTGAACATGACGATCGGAGGTAGGGTGCAGTCCTCGGTCAAGCCAAGGTGACCAGTCGAGCTGGTGACGAAGAAACCGATGTTGCAGTTGACCTGCAGTCGAGCCATTGATCCTTTCGCCGATCACACAGCGGAACTCTCAATGAAAGCACCAATGTCGGTGTCAAAACTGGCAGATCTCGGGTAGGGGGTCTCAAGTAGTGCGTCTTAGGATCAATGGTAACATGAACACGGGATTTTACCCAGCTTCGGGCTCTCTTGATGAGATAATACCCTACATGCTGCTTGATTGACTATAATGAATATAGGGGTTACAAGAGTTGATCTACCTCGAGATCATATGTTGTGGTCTAAACCCTAGAGGTATGATGAATAATGTCATGATCCTCTATCGACTAGCCTAGCCTGGGGTTATATAATGTACCATAGGCCTAGGGTAACAAGAGTCCTAGCCGAATACGCCGGTGGGGGATGAGTCCTTGTCTTGATCACCAAGTCTTGTGGAATCTTCCTTGTATGCGGCAACTGTCCGAACTGGCCCATGAGTATACGGCCATGGGGGTCCTCGGCCCAACCTAACTGATCGGGGGACAACGTGGTGAGTACCCCCTAGTCCAGGAAACCGTCAACAAGGTCTCCCGTTTCCTCCCCCCTCCTCCTTCCTTTCCCCTTTGAGGAAATATTGCAGGGGGCGCAGGGCAAGGCAAGAGCCCTAGGGGCCGGCGGCCAGCCCTAGGGCGTGCCTGGCTTCCTCCCCTCCCCTTCCACCTATATATACATGGGGAGGGGGCACCACACAGGGACACACAACATTGTCTGAGTCGTGCGCAGCGCCCTCGTCCATCGTTTACTCCCTCGGTCATATTTTCGTAGTGCTTAGGCGAAGCCCCGTGGAAATCACATCACCATCACGATCACCACGCCGTCGTGCCGCCAGAACTCATCTACTACCTCGACGTCTTGCTGGATCAAGAAGGCGGAGGACGCCACCGAGCTGAACGTGTGCAGAACGCGGAGGTGCCATGCGTTCGGTACTAGATCGGTTGGATCGCAAAGAAAGTTTGACTACATCAACCGCGTTATGAAATGCTTCCGCTTACGGTCTACGAGGGTACGTAGACACTCTCCCCCTCTTGTTGCTATGCATCTCCTTGATAGATCTTGCGTGTGCGTAGAACTTTTTTTTGTTTTTCATGCAATGTTTCCCAACAGTGGTATCATGAGCGAGGTCTATATGTAGATGATATGCACGAATAGAACACGAAGTGTTGTGGGCGGTGATAGTCATGCTGCTTACCACCGACGTCTTATTTTGATTTGGTGGTATTGTGTGATGAAGAAGCCCAGACCAACATTACATGTCCACATACATGAGACAGATTCCATCGACAGACATGCAACTTGTTTTGCATAAAGGTGGCTGGTTGGTGTCTTTTTGTCCTACTTTAGTTGAATCGAATTTGACTGTGCCCAGTCCTTGAAGAAGGTTAAAACATCAAACTTGATGAATCACCGTTGTGGTTTTTTCCCTAGGTAAGAATGGTTCTTGCTAGAAGCCCATAGCAGCCACGTAAAACTTGCAACAACAAAGTAGAGGACGTTTAACTTGTTTTTGCAGGGCATGTTGTGATGTGATATGGTCAAAACATGATGTGATATACGTTGTTGTATGAGATGATCATGTTTTATAAATTTATCAGCAACCGACAGGAGCCTTATGGTTGTCTCTTTATTGTATGAAATGCAAACGCCATGTAATTGCTTTACTTTATTGCTATGAGTTAGCAATAGTTGTAGAAGCAATAGTTGGCGAGACGACAACAACACAACGATGGATATCAAGGTGTCGAGCCAGTGACGATGGAGATCATGACGATGCTTTGGAGATGGAGATCAAAAGCACAAGATGATGATGGCCATATCATGTCACATATTTTGATTGCATGTGATGTTTATCTTATATGCATCTTATTTTGCTTAGAATGACGATAGCATTATAATATGATCCCTTCACTAAATTTCAAGGTAAAAGTGTTCTCCCTGAGTATGCACCATTGCTACAGTTCATCGTTTCAAGACACCATGTGATGATCGGGTGTGACAGACTTTATGTTCATATACAACAGGTGTAAGACAGTTTTACACATGTAGAATACTTGGGTTAAACTTGACGAGCCTAGCATGTACAGACATGGCCTCGGAACACTAGAGACCGAAAGGTCGAACGTGAACCATATAGTAGATATGATGAACATAGAGATGTTCACCATTGATGACTACCCCATCTCACGTGATGATCAGACATGGGTTAGTTGATTTGGATCACGTATCATTTAGATGACTTGAGGGATGTCTATTTAAGTGGGAGTTCTTAAGTAATTTGATTAATTGAACTTAAATTTATCATGAACTTAGTCCTTATAGTATTTGCAAATTATGTTGTAGATCAATAGCTCGCGTTGTAGCTTCCCTATTTTTTCTATGTTCCTAGAGAAAACTAAGTTGAAAGATGATAGTAGCAATCATGCGGACTGAATCCGTGATCTGAGCATTATCCTCATTGCTGCACAGAAGAATTATGTCCTTGATGCACCGCTAGGTGACAACTTGTGACGCTTGGATAATCAAGCTACAGTAAACCTATGCTAATGATGCCACGTCACCTCGATTACTGTTGCTAATCTCCCGTTAGTTCGAAACTGGTTCGAATTCAAATTCAAAATCAAGCAAACAATAAAAAAATTCAAATGTTAAAACTAAAATGTTTGGAGTGAGCCAAATAATGCATAGGTAATTATGGTGGAGAAACCCGACATCTTTAGAGGTGTTTGAATGTCCTAACGATTAATTAAATGCCCTTTTCAATTAATAAAATATTAGGCTAATTTATTTAGATGCCCTGAGTTACGTGGTAGTAGTATAGTTGTTTAGGCTGATTTAGGAACCCGTTAGGTATTTATTTCAAACTAAAATAAAAACTTAAACAAAATAAAAATGAAAAAAAAACTGTGGCCAACCGGGCCGCGACCCAGCCGGCCGCCCCACCGGCCCACCTGTGCCCCCTGGCCTATATGGTCCGCCATGCCCAAACCCTAGCCCGACCGACACCCACAACCCCCACTCGCACCCACTCGCACCCACTCCCTCCCCCTCGTCCCACTCCTCCCTCTCGCCCTTCCCCGATCTGGATCGGGGCAACCCCCCGATCCCATCGCCCCATTGCCGCCTCGATATCGCCGTGACCCCCTCGCGGAGCCGGTCCCTCCCGTCGCCCTGCTGCCCGTCCACGACCACGCTGTCGCGGGACCTTGCCCGGAGCTACCTCGACCCCGCTACACGAGGACCGCGCCGCCGGAGCCCCTCACCGTCTTCCCCGAATCTCTGTCGCCCCATCGTCCTATTCTCCACTCCGTCGTCGCCGTCGTCCACGACCTCCTCCCCGCGCCCCACTGCCCTCACTACAAAAAAAAAGACACATCCGTGACATTTTGGGCCGAACGAATTCTTTTTCTGTCATACATATGACACTTCTATGACGATAATTGTGACAAAACCCGGTATCATCATAGATGTGGTGGGCTCCTACTTCTATGACAAAAAATCATGACAGAAAATGGGCTTTTCATCCTGGGCGGACTGGAGACGCAGCTGCATGACATTCTTTGGGCCGTCCATGACGGAAAAAACCGTGGTAGAAGCGAGGGGGAGTAAAATTTCGAGGAGTTGCCGGTTACGGTGGGAGGTCAGGGGCGGAGCGATGCACGTTTCTCTCATATGTACGCGCGTGTGTGTGAGGCGTTGGCTCTAACTGAAGCCGAGCGAGGCGTTGGGCTCTAACTGAACCCGAGCGATTGCACTGCAGGCTATGCGTTACTGAACCCGAGGGATCGATCGATGGCTGTTAACTGAACCCGATGGAGCGATTCCTTCGCTACTGCTGCTAACTGAAGCCGATC
>NC_041391.1:205856586-205894168 GCF_002162155.2 Triticum dicoccoides | reverse complement strand
TGGATGAACAGTATACGGTGGAGGGGTGGTTGAACAGGACCCCGTGGTGTGGAGGGCTGGATGAACAGTAGACGGTGGAGGGGTGCCCATGGAGGGGTGGTTGAACAGTAGCCGGCGAAGTAGCGCGTGGTGGAGGCTGGATGAACAGGAGGCCGTGGAGGCCGGAGGAGGTCGACGGTAGCCCATGGAGGCTGGAGGAGGTTGACGGTGGAGATGAACAGTATCCCGTGGAGTCCCGTTTTGCGGTACGCCACACCCCTCCCACCGTTTCGACCGTAGCGCTCCAACACAAGTCCGTTTCTTCTGTTTTGCGGTACGCCACACCCCTCCCGATGAACAGGACCCCCGTTTCGACCGTAGCGCTCCAACACAAGTCCGTTTTGTCTGTTTTGCGGTACGCCACACCCCTCCTGATCAACAAGACCCTCGTTTCGACCGTAGGAGGTCTGTTTCCTCCGTTTTGCGGTACGCCAGGCCCCTCCCGATCAACAGGACCCCGTTTCGAACGTGGCCGGTCGAACACAAGGCCGTTTCCTCCGTTGTGTGGTACGCCAGGCCTCGTCTCCATCGCCTGTTCCGTCCAAGCCCTCCCGATGAATACGACCACGCATTCTGTTCCGACCCAGCCGGTTGGCTCCCTATGAACACGACGACGACGCTGTTTCTCCGTTCCGACCCAGCCATGTACGTATGTGCGATAGGCGTTAGAGACCCTGCCCGTATGTATGTACGTGGCCATATTTTCTTTCTTGCACCCTCGCCGCTGTACGTACGTGTACATGCTACGTGCCCGCCTCTACTACGACACGTGCGCGCCTCTACATCTATGACACGTGCGCGCCTCTACATCGACCAGTATGTACGTACATGTTCACGACCAGAATGACAAGACCACGTACTCTTCGACCAGGTGGGTCCCGACTGTCAGGCACTTCCTTGCGTGCGAAGATGTAGCTGGTGGGTCCCAGCAGTCAGGGGGGCGAATCGTTTTTTTTGCCCGGACGCACTTCCTTGCGTGTGAAGATGTAGCTGGTGGGTCCTAGCAGTCAGGGGGGCGAATCGTTTTTTTCGCAAAATACGGTGACCCGTCCGGTGGGTCCCCGCTGTCAGGTGGAGGAATCATGATTTTGCACGTAATAAGGAGGCACTTCCTTGCGGCGGCCGTGGACCCAGCTGTCAGGCTCTCCACGTACAGTCCACGTCCGATGGAAGTCGTTCCTTGACCACGTTGACCACACCGCGCCGAGAGCACCACAGCGGTGGACGACGGCGAGGCCTTGGAAGGGGACGACTCAGAGCCGGGGAAGACGCAACAGTGGATTCCCACGCGAAGAGGAGTACGAGGATTCACTGGTTCGGTTGTGGTGTGAGGCTTCTATCGCCGCAGAATAACAGGGGGTGTGGGTGAGTAGAGAGATGGCCTGGACAACGGTGGGAGTAGTAGGGGGCGGTGAGGCATCTGCGGCATCACAGCCGGCCACGGGAGGCAGTTGCACGCGGCACGACCGACGCTGGTTTGGGCGGCTGGAGCAAGAAGACCAGAGGTTGAAGAAGCACTACGGCCGTTGGATGAACATCGTACGGTAACAGGAGCTAGAATCGTTCATATTGACTAAGTTGACAAAGCCCTCCGTCCCCGTCAACTTGGTAGGCCCACAAGTCAGCCTCCCACTATGCTGGGTTCCAGCTGGCAGGGGGAGTATTCATTTCTTTGTGCGTAATAAGGAGGCACTTTCGGTGGGTCCGAGCTGACTACGGGGGAACGTTTTTTCGCGAAATACGATGGTCCGTACGGTGGGTCCCAGCGGTCAGGGGCAAACGTTTTTTTCGTGAAATACGGTGGCCTGTCCGGTGGGTCACAGCAGCCAGGGGGGAAACGTTTTTTCCACGAAATACTGGTGGCCCATTCGGTGGGTCCCTGCTGTCAGGTGGAGGAATAATTATTTTGCACGTAATAAGGAGGCACTTCCTTGCGGCTGCCGTGGACCCAGCTGTCAGCCTCTCCAAGTACAATACTCTTCCAATGGAAGTCGATCGTTAACCACATTGACCACACCACGCTGAGAGCACCAGGGCGGTGGACGACGGCAAGGCCTAGGAAGGGGATGACGCGGAGCCGGGGAAGACGCGGCAGTGGATGCCCATGCAGAGAGGAGTACGAGGGTTCACTGGTTCGACTGTGGTGTGAGGCTGCCGTCGCGGCAGAATAACAGGGGGAGTGGGTGAGTGGAGGGAAGGCCTGGCCAGCGGTGGGAGTAGTATGGGGAAGGTGAGGCCTCCGCGGCAGCATAGCCGGCCATGGGAGGCAGGAGCATGCGGCACGACCGGCGCTGCTTTGGGCGGATGGGGCAAGAAGATCAGAGGTTGAAGAAGCACTACGGCCGTTGGATGGACATCGTTGACCACGCCGCGCCGAGAGCACCAGGGCGGTGGACGACGGCAAGGCCTACGAAGGGAACGATAGGGAGCCAGCGAAGACACGGCAGTGGCTGCCCACACGTTGGAGAGTATGAGGGTTGACTGGTTCGGCTGCCGTCACCGTAAAATAATAGGAGGTGTCGGTGAGTAGAGGGATAGACAGGCCAGGGATGCGAGTATGATAGGGCCATGAGGCCTGCCTGGCAGCACTGCGGGCCACGGGAGGCGGGAGCAGGCGGTTCCGACGGCGCTGGTTTGGGCGGCTGGGGCAGAAAGATCAGAGACTGAAGAAGCACGATTGCCGTTAGATTGACATCTAACGGTCTGACGCTGGTAGAGTCGATTGTTGACTAAGTTTCTTTTTTAAGAAACCTTGTGTACGCATGAACTTAGTAGGCCCACAAGTCAGCCTCCAAATCTGTGGCAGACAACATAAAGCCCATTTGCTATTTTTTACAATTTGCAGCCCATTTGCTATTTTTTATAATTTGCAACCCATTTGCTAATTCTTAAGTAATTTATTACAACCCATTTTCTGCCCAGGACCACGGTCAAAAAGTTCAACCTTATTTTGCATATTTCGGTGGAGTCCAAACTGTTGTAATCCCGAAATGATAAACATTTTTTAAGAACTTATTGATTTGCCAAAAAAATCATTTTGTTTTTGTAAGCAAATAAGACGTGGGACAATTGAGTTGGTTTAAGGGAAAACCAGTGGTAAAAAAATCAACGCTAGGTGGGAAAAAACAACAAAAATAAGGATGTAAATATGAAAAGGGAATTTTATGTGTTTTCAATATAATGATACGTGTATATGAACTAGTAAAACTATAGGTAGAGATTAGAAAACGGATGTAGGACATGCGTTTCAAGAGGAAAATAGAACTGGGCTGTGTGTTTGATTCAGTAACAAAACTGCCTGCGGATGTTGTAAGACAAAATATAACTAACGCTGGCGGGCCAGAGGCTAGTAGATACCTGCTGGATCTTTGTGCCCCGTTGTTGTCATGGGCTGGGCCTGTTAAAAACATAACCAACCCTGGTCAGTCTACAGCCTAGTTGAAACTTGCTCGACCTGAAAAAACAATATATGTGCTCAATAAACGAGAGAATTCTGCAAGCACAGACTGATAACTGGGACGCAGCACGAATATTGTTTTTTTATCGTGATAATAAGTGCATGCACTTGTTTCAAAAAAACTGCAGAACTAGGAATTCGAACGGCGGGTGCTTATGCTACCCATCAAATAAAAATCAGGTGCCTGAGAATTCGTTTCGAAACAAATGATTCAGCTTTATATCCACGTCGACCCTCGGCATGATGGTTGAAAGCAAATGCAAGTTCATACCAAAAGATCGTTAACAACAATACCAACTTGCGGATAACAAGGTAGTACAACTACCAATACCAAACTACTCCTGGCCCTAGTGTTTGTCTGGTAGAAAATCTTGTAGAGGACCAGCTCCCGCTCCTTCTCTTGCTCTAGGTCCCCGATGTGGTACTGGAGCATCACCCAGTTGGTCCTCTGCTGTTTGAAGTTCTTGTTGGTGTGCAACACCAGAACCTTTTTTGCTGCCTGTCTGCCGGCCGTTGACCATCACAGGCAAGGTATTGCCGGTCTTGTGCCACATTGCGTGCGTGCCGCACTCCGACTATATCTTGCGACGCGTCCACGTGCCCCTTTTGAACGCCCTGGAATTGCGCTGGAAGAAATGCTTCCTTAGGCCACTCAGTGTGATACCTGCAGTATTGTGGAATATAGGTTTTAGTGTACCTAGTTGGCATTTTCATAACATCTTTGGCATGTTGCAGTCACTTGTTTCACTTTTTATTAGCTTTCAAATTGTAATTGTTTCACCAGGTCTGCGTCTAAAAAGAAAATAGAGCTATAAAGAAAGGAATATGTTTGTGCAAGTAGACGGCCGATCAGTGTCTTACCTGGAAGTTTCTCAGGTTGGGTGTAGCATATGCCATGCTCGCTGTCGATGGTTGGTATGAACAAATCAATGAGAGACTGAAATCTCGCGTTGTCAACACTCACTTTGGCCTCAAGGTGCTCGATCAGCTCCTGATCCCTGGGATCAAACTTGACGCCAGTCGGCAGCATCGGCCAATCCTTCTTCGACTTGCATCGGTAATTCCAGTTATATGGTACTCAATGTATGACCAATCGACTGTTTTAAGTGAATGATGAAAGATTTTGACAGAGTAAAAACTCATGCTTCTTCGACAGTTGTACGAGAGTAATTGCCATGCCGTTTTGCAAGGGCGCTTGTAAAAACTCTAAACTCTATTCTCCTCTTATTTAATGGATGAGGCAAATCTTTTGCCTCCATTTCGAAAAAAAGATTTCGACAGATAAGTGGTACTCCAAATCTGAAGTCCGGAATACCCGAACACGCCGCCGGGATTCTTGTGTCACCTCACGCGCAGCGTGTTGTCACGTAAATTCAATGTGTGGACATGATGAATAATTTGACCGACGTATACTAGTACTGCTACTGTACTACTTACTAGTCATATTTAGTGTCACAATTTATACATAGGTTTAACTAACAAGTACGCACTTGAAGCCTAACTGATATATATGTATATATATGGCTTCTACACAGCATCTCCATCATCATTATCAGTACATCCTACGCAGGTGAGTTAGGATGCACTTGATCCCAGGAAGGTATCTATCCTTCAAACCAGAGGAGTGCTTCAAACTAACAATAGTACATAATATCCAACAAAAGAGGGTCGTGCTACAATAGCAGAATACATGGCTCAGTCTAGATATCAGCACGAATCAAGTTGTGCGTATTTGCTGTTGGCATGAACCACACCGCCGCATGTCGGGTTTGCAAAAGCCATCCATCGCATGGAAGCTTGATGCCTTTCACACACTGAAGATTACCTGGCAACAAGCTGTGTCGACGAATCTCTGGATATGGTGATTCATGAAACCCATGGTATGATGTGTAAACATAGCCCCCCCTCGCGAATGGAAGTTTCATAGCACAGTACTCATCGCCGGTGATATGATTGATGATTGGTTGGATGATCGGATAATTGAGCCCGAGGAACAAGGAGTGGTTGCCGAGGCTGTAATCCCGCCTCTAGTTGAATACGCCTGGCCCAACGGAGCTGGGATCTTTCTCGAACACGAAGCAGCCATAGCCATCAATGTCACGAACGCCCCACGCATTGTACTGTATGTGGTTTGATGTAATGGTTTGGTCAATTTGGTATGTGCGAATGAGCATCAAATGACCGCCGTCAGCTGAATGAGCGATAAACCAGCACCCATCGGCTGGTATGATTCCAGGTCCTGGAATCATGAAGGCTAGCATATTTGCGTCTGCTGCAACAATTCAAATTGGAGACCAAAAGGACAAAAATAAACAATCATGTTTCGAGTATGTGTGGAATTAAGATTATTATAACAGTGACACATATCATAGACAGAGAATTGCAATGCCGTGGTCATAATCATACCCCAAGTTAAAAAAATAAGCCAATGGCTTTCATATTCTAGCAACATGTCATGGTTCAAACATCATGTAACAATGAGAGGAAAACAGCTATGACAACGCCTACTCATATTCTACCATAGCACTTACTATTACTATTCTCATATCAACTCTAAGCAATAACATGCGTTGTTATAAAAATCTAGTAAACAAGTGTAACATATAGCAATCATGATGTTATGCTCATAATATGTATTCTAACAATCATTAGATGCCAATTGTTCTCATATCAACTCTAACAATAACATGTGTGGTCATAAAAATCTAGGAAATGAGAGGAACATATAGCAATGATGTGGTTATAGACATGCTATGTATTCTAAATTTGTAACAAATGAACAGGCAGTCGTATTCATAAGGTAAAGATGAGATGAGATAGAACAATTACACGATGATAGATTCCACCAGTATAGTCAGCCAATCTATGCGTCGACCGCGTAAACGATGCCATCGTGCACTATAGCATCCGACAGAAATGTTGCCTCAACAGGATTGATGATGAGCCATAACCATGTATGGCGACCGGATTCTAGATAGACTAATCCCATGTTGAACAAGGGAAAAAGCTTGTAATCCATGTAGTCTTCTGATGGTGCGGGCACTTCGCAGATTACAACTTTCTGCAAACAGAGGTCGAGCCAAAAGCTTGACTCATCTCGTGCGTAGTAGGCAGGAGTGTCCGACGGGCCGCGAGGCTCGATGTCGGCGGTATCCAACAATGGAAGGGTGATCTCTTGCTGGGTGTAGATATCCACGAGATGCCACGGACTACCGGTGTGGTGGATGAGGACGATCCAGTTGGCCTTCATGCCCGCCCAGTAGTGGCCGCGCATGAAGGACAGGTGGACGGGTAGTGGTAGCATGTCGAGGGGCACCATGGCAACCTCCGTAGGATTGTCAAGTCGGTGTCTGGGCCACCTGCGAGGATCGGGCATCAGCAAGCAGGGTGTCTTGAAAAGAGCCGGCCGGTTGCAGACGAGTAGATGGTACAAAGACACCGAGCATGCGGCCAGACGGACGGTGCTGAGTAGGTCCATACGACTACAGATCTGCTCCAAGAGAACATCGGGGAGGGAATTCCAATCGCGGCTCTACGTGTCAGTCGGTTCTGCCATTGGGGTTTTCGGTGCGTGCGATCCAGCGGGGAAGTGGATTCGGGCGGGCGAGCAAAGAAGCTTCTCCTCGTGTGGCCGAGCAGTGAGCGAGGGGATATGGTACGCGCGAGCTACCAAGGAAGATGGCGCGGGCGGGCGAGTAGTAAGCGGGGGTAAATGGTGTGCGGCCGATGATGGGGAAGAGAGGAGGAAGAAGAAGAGAGGAGGAAGAAGAGTGGAAGACGGGGAAGAAGGTGCATTAAATCTCAATTCTACTAGTACTACTACCAGGATATAGGCACCGTCCTCCGGAGTGTAAATAGTTACACCGATGACATGTGGGTCTACCACAAGAGGGCCCATATGTCAGTCAATGGAGGACACAGGTGCGTAGGCGTATTTGCGGAAGCGTGCTCTATTGGCAAACATGATGGCAGTACTAGGTAAGGCTGATTTAGTAACACCAACATGCTGGTTCAGCTTATTAATTACGTGTCCCATCTGCTGCAGCGTGTATTGTCACTTCACTGCAAAGATAGTTGAATAGTTCTCTGTGACCGAGATGGGGAATGATGGATCGCGAGGATTACCTTTCTATAGTATCCCTATGCCTCTACACTCACTTCACTCATTTTGCTCCGTACCTAGTCACTTGTTGAAATCTGTAGAAAGACAAATACTCCGTATTTGGGAACAGAGGGAGGCTTTTACTCCGTACTGGAGTATTTGGGAACAGAGGGAGTATCACCATATGGAGGGAACAGAGTAAGTTTGAAATATGAACATGTCAATGGGAGGGAGTAAGCCCCATGCATGCAACATGCAACACTCACACGTACTCCACATGGACGCACGCAACACTCACGCACCCATGCGGCACACAGCACATGGCGCAACACACACGCTCACGCTCAAGTGCTCAACCTACTCCCTACGTCCGTGAAAGACTGTACATTTAGAGATTTACACATTGACCAGGGTATAATTAACGCCCAAAAGTAGCAGACTTATGTGTGCATGCGACCATTGAGATAAGAATAATAAATGAAGGCCGTTGCATGCTGTAATTAAGGATAGACATGTAGCCTATACCTACAACACAAGTTGGTGCATTAGTCAATCAATATCGATTTAGATTAAAGGCTAAATGCATTGGAAGTGTAGATGTACATCATGTACTACTACACTCTTTGTTTTATAGCTGACATACACTCTTTGTTGGAAGGCCGAGGGAGGACACGTGCATGCACTCACATACACAGCCAGGGCGGTTTGGGCGCAAGGGTTGGACTCGTGTGGTGCCTGCGTAAAGTTTTGTTTAACTGATTTCTTTGCTACGCCAACTGACAGGTGGGACCCAGAAACCAGGTGACAATTTAACCAGTCAACAAATTGCCACGTCGACTATGTGGCCGGTCAGTAGGGTGCAATACGGTGCTCTACGATGAGCTAGTGATTGTATAATCGACGCAAAACTATATATAGTGACCATAAAGAGCGTATTGTTACATACGTTGACCGCCAGTGTATTTTTCTCGTTTCAAATTAAGCCATATTAATCGGAAAGGATGCAGTATGGACTACTACTAGTACTAGTGCTGCTTTGATGTGTCCCATCAACTCGCTGAACGAGGAGAAGCTTGCTTACTATGCCTCTCTCTCGCCCACGCACGCGGTGGTTCGCGGGACGAGGAGAGGGTTTTGACTACAGCGCCCTCTCCCTCTTCCTCTCCCTCGCCCTCGCCTCGCCCTCGCGGTAGACGTGTAGCAGTTCAATCGGTGTCAGATTGCCAGACGCATATTGTACTGTAGTATCATGATTTTTGGACCTTCTGAAGAGGCGAAGAGGCAAGTGCAAGGTTCACACAAGTACGAACTGTTGAACCTCCCGAAGAGGCAAAGAGCCAAGCGCAAGATTTATAGGAGTTGTCGTCCTAGTAGGAGTGTACTACAACTATAGCGAACGATGCTACTGTATGATGCCGCCACGTCACGTATATCGAAAGCTGTGCCACCTTTTTTTCTCAAAGAGCATGTTGGAGCCCGTGCAACAGCCACACAAGTTGCACGTACACATAACACATTTACTAGTAATAAATTCTAAAGGACAAATGCCAGTATGCCACACAAGTTCATCTCCAATTCATGTGATAAATTTGTGCACGACTAGTCTACATATATTCACAGCGCTACCGTTCACAATTACCGTACTCGACTTACACGTTATAGATGCGCTACATGCATGTCCTCCTCCAGGTTCCAGTCCCAGGTGTTCTTCATGGATGGCATGATCCATAGCGGTGGGCAACGGGAATCATTGTCGCAGCTTTCTAGTCCGATTCCACACGATGGAGACTCATCCAAGCTGAAGCGACATAAATCAGGGATAGCGTGTCCCAGCATGTCGTTCATCCGGCGGTATGCAATTAAGACACAACCATGCTTCATGAACGGCATGCCTTCCGTGTCGTGCACGGAAGGTGGCATCCGCTTCACAATGGGGTAGCTATCCCCGATGAAAAGCGAGTACTCTCCAAGAGTGTTCCTCGGCACCCACGTAGCATCACGGGGGTCGAACTCGGCGCTGTTCATTTGGTACACGCGGCATCCAGATCTGGACACATGGTGACGTACATAGTCAAGGTCCATGCATAGTAATGTTGTGCTCAATTATGGTGGTCAGTAATACTATGCAGCAAATAGTACTACTCCGGTATAGAGGAAGTAAAATAACCGGCTTATTATATATAGCCGCTCTTGGCTACATGGATGAGATAGTAAGACATGGAAAAACAAAAATGGTGGCAGCTAGTGGGTTCAAGTCTTCAAGGGCCCAGCTAGCTATACGCGTCCTCCAAGGTAAAAAGTACTCCTACTAGTAGTACTAAGTATACTACTAGTACAACAATGGAAGAGAAGGCGAGAGGGTTAAAAAATGGAATACCTGGGTAGATGGTGACGGTCCGATCGTGGTAGATTGTGTGACCATGTTGCACATCAGTGGTACCATGGGTAACGACTGCTAAGATAGTTGATCCCAATATGCCAAATTCAGCTACAAGGTTCCAGATTAGACCGATGCAAATGATGGTTTACCGTTAGGGATGCAAATGATGGTTTGTGCATTCCGTTTGTAATCTCCCGTACTGTAGGATGGCAACCAGATGAAACAAGTCCCCTAGCTTGTCACCGCAAAGATGCGACCTAGATGGCGCACGGCGTCTTCGAACGTGTAGGGGTACAAATCTTCCGCCGCCAACATGCGCCAGCCTCTGCCGTTACTGCGTCTTGCATTGATGGCAATCCTTATGTCAAACACCGCGATGAGATAGTAATTGTCGTAGCCGCGTCGCTTTGTCGGCGGGTCCGCAATTGCTATCTTCTTCAATCTCATGTAGGCATCATCATACGTATTCAAGCCCAGCCAGTCCGGAAGGCCGATCCCAATGGTGGAGAAGGGGTCTACCGGAACGGCCGCACTGCTGTGGATGTTGTGCAAAATGATGGTGGTATCAGGCCGGAGGTATGCAAACCAATCTTCGTTGGCACCGACCCAGACCTATATTGATCAACACATTTCATATACATCTTTTCGCACTCAAATATGCGGTTTATTGTTACCTGACCATCAATTCTTGCCGTGAACTGTTGCATATTTGAATGAAAATCTTATAAAGGGATCATTTACTTGTCACTTGTTTCTTTTGCAGAAAAGTGCACAAAGGCACTATAAACTTCAAGATTCCGTCTATGTGACTATTGAGATGAGCATATGAAAGAAGAGAAGGAAGAGGGACTTGAATGTGATGAATATTAAAGTATCAAGGTTCTGCCTAAAGAAGCGGAGGATCAACTTGTGAAGTAGGAAGAGAAGTAGAAGGGCCGAAGTGCAAAAGTGCAGATCTGAGGAGAGGAACCAAATCCCTAGCGCAGCCTCTATTCCCAATAAGGCCTGGCATCTCCATCTCCCTCACCCGACCCCTTCTCCACCTTCGGCCGCCACCGCGGCCAGGCCGGCGTGGCGGTGCGCCACCAGCACCTCCCACCGCATCACTACCTCGCGCCATCCATCACTCACGCCATCCATCACCAGCGCCATCCACCACCTCGCGCCTCCAACACCACCGCGTCGTCACCACAACACCACCACATCCAGCACCTCCCTGCTGCTCGCTGCTCTTCCCTTACCTCGCTGTTGCTCTTCTCCTTCTCCTCACCACGCTGCTGCTTCCCCTCTCACGCCCTTGGTACTGCTCCTTCTCACGTTCCTGCTGCTGCTGCTGCTCGTCTTGCGCCCCTGGTGCTGCTCCTCCTTCCCTCGCCCTTGCTGCTGCTCTCTCCCTCTCTGTTGCTCTTCTCTGAATCCCGTACTGTTGCTGCTCCTTTCTCCATGCCCTAGTTGCTTCTTCTTCTTTCTCTAACCTCCTGCTGCCATCTCTCTTTATCCTTCTCTTCTCCGAATTTTCTGTAGTTTGAGACGTGTAGTCTGAAACATTCAGATTCTAAGAGTACTTGCTCCATGTACTAGTTACTTCTACTATCTATTTTTTAGTTGTTCAATACTACTCTGTTGATCTGTGATACTAGTCAAGTGGCTTGTATAATTTGTTTACTTGTGTAACCTAAATCATGGTGTAGTGCCCTGTTCGCTTATGTGTGCTTATGTGTGTTCTGTAGTCCCTGTGTTAATTACGTTCATGTGAAAATATATATGTTTGTGTTGTGATATATTTCTGTCCCAGTATCATATCTTGTTTACCCTTTTTTTAGTGTTGATCCCCTGTGTTAGCATTTTAGTTTCGCAAGTAATATGAAAACACCAAAAAGACGGTGATTGCAATCTTAATCTCCCTTTGTTGTTTGTATTTTTTTTTGTGGATTATCTTTGGGTACAATTATTGTTAGTTTAGATTCTTATTTTCTGCATTTATCTCTTAAAATTGTGCTACCTAGATTTAGCCGAGCATAGTCGTCGTCGCCTAGTCCCTGTGTAGAACACGACATCCGTAGTTTGGGGTGTAAAAACCTTGCTATACTTTCAATTGATCATTTTGGCGCTGTTGCCGGGGACTAGCGTCGAGCGATTGTGCGAAGCTATAGACTAGGCTTAGTTTAGTTTTTGTTTAAATTTCCAGTCAAATTTATTTCTGTGTTTCTTTTACCTTTTTACTTTTTTTTGCTTCGGCTTATTAGGATACTAACCCTCTCACCAATGTTTCATGTTTGTGAGCGTGTGTAGGATATCTTATTATTTGTAGGTTGATTGACAGTTGCACTTGAACATATGGCTTTAGTACATGATCTTTGGTTGCCAAGTAGTTTGGACATGATGACAGGGCCAATTTGGCCATCTATTGAGGCGGAAAATTTTGAGTTGAGGCCTGGACTTATTGCTCTCGTCTTGCATAATCAGTTTAGAGGATTACCCAATGAAGACCCTCATGAGCACATTAGTAATGTTCTGGAGTATGCCAATACAGTCCAGTATCATGGCGTTTCCCAAGATGCTATCAAGTGTATGTTGTTCACATTCTCTCTCAGAGATGCTGCTAAGGACTGGTACTATTCTTTGCCATCAAGATCATACACTTGGGGTGATATTTCACAAGCTTTCCTGCATAGATATTTTCCACTTCATAAGCAAGCTGCAATTCGTGACCAGATCCTCAGTTTTGCGCAAGATGGTAGTGAGAGCTTGTATGCAGCTTGGGAGAGATATAAGTATTTGCTTAGAAAATGTCCTAATCATGGGCAAAAGGATTGGTTAGTGCTTCAAATATTCTATAGAGGGCTGGCACATGCTTCAAGAGATCTTATTGATATGTCAGCTGGTGGAATAATCATGAACAAGACCGTCGAGGGTGTAATTATTCTCATTGAGAGCATTGCCTTCCACCAAATGCAATGGGGTTATGAAAGGCCTAGTTCAAATCCGAAGGTTGCAAGCCTCGTGCAATCAGAAGCTGTGTGTTCCATAAGTGAACAGAAATCATCCATGGTGCCTAATATTCAAAACCAGCATGTTTCATTCCGGGGACAACAACATTTCAGAACTGAATTAGATCCTCCATATAGAAAGATTGATCTTACTTCAATTATCCTTGATGATGATTATGATATTTTTCAAGATGATGAAACTACTGTAGATCAGATGGAAACCACAATAGTAGATCCAATACCTCATGGCAATGAAACTGTCCAGAATGAGTCAAAGTTGCAAGAAGATGTTTATGAGGAACCTACTATGATTGATGCTAAGTTGAGACAACAAGATATGGAGAAATTCACTTGTGTTAGTCAACTATGTGACTGGTGGAATTTAGTCGTGTCACCAACTGCCCACACTTGTGTTACAACGGTATCTGGGCTATTTGTCAAGAGGAAATCATTAGCTCCACCGGTGGTTGCCTCTATCACAGTTAAAGAGAGTATCTCTGAGAAGAATAGTGAAGATGAGATTCCAACTCCTGCACATACAACTAAGCAAGTCGGAGACATTCCAAGGAGAGAGATACAAGAGGTTGAGTCAAATTTAGAAGAGTTGATACTTCAATATCCTGAGAAGATCCCACGTGTTGCTGAGCTGCATGACTGGTGGAAGTCATTAGTGTCACTGTTGAAACTTAGCAGTGATGGTGATGAGGAGAACATTGCTCAGAAAGAAAGCGAGGTAGTGATCTCAGCAACCCTACCAGATCATGTTAGTGAATATTCACAGATGGGGACACTTCAGACTCAATTAAGTGTTGCTGGTAGTAGCACCATAGAAGATCCAGAGGATGAGAGTCCTCAACTTGAAGAATATTTACAAGAAGACAAGGAACAAGATGATCAAGAGCTACAATTTCCAAGTGATCAAGTTGAAGACTCATCATCTACTACTCCTGAAGAAGTACAAGAAGCTGCTGTAGATGAAGATGAAGAACCTGAGATTCATTGGCCTATTGTCATACATGAGCGTGATGTGTCAGGTTTACCCAATCCTCTTGATGACATGCTCCCTTGTGATTTCTTTGCTTCTAACTTGCATTACATGATGCCATCACTTAAGGTAGATTTGAAAAACTATTTGTTTGGACATGATCATACACACCCTGTTAGTGGCATTACTCTCATTTGTGATGATCACAGTTACTTTCCTCGTGCTAGTTCTATGCTTAATGAAACACATCATTCCCATGTTAGTCTTGAGCTTAATGATAAATATCATTCTCATGTTAGCATTGAGCTTACTGATTTGTACCATCCTAAACATGTG
Organism: Triticum dicoccoides; assembly: GCF_002162155.2. Taxonomy (NCBI): domain Eukaryota; kingdom Viridiplantae; phylum Streptophyta; class Magnoliopsida; order Poales; family Poaceae; genus Triticum; species Triticum dicoccoides. The sequence continues at coordinate 205,879,879 of NC_041391.1, read as the reverse complement.
CTTTATAGCTATGCTTATGTAATTGGGTACTCTATAGATGATTTAGAGGGCATTACCCTTGTCACTTGTATTGTTTCCTTGGTTGAGTGCTCTTTCAGGTTGTTGCTTGTGCACGATCCACTACATGCTGACCAAGTTCGAGATGACATTCCCTGGGACCCCGGTGGACTCATGGCATGGGGATGAGGAGAAGCAAGGAGCACACATGAAGAGAGAAGCTGGAGCAGGCATGAGGATAGGGAAGCAAAAAGAGAGGAGTCACAATGCACGAGGATGTGAGAGTGATCAAGCGAGACCTACATCATATAAGCCCGATGAGCTGTTTCATGACTCCAATCTGAATACCATCATACATTATACATGTTGTAATCAAATGTTATTTGGGTCGCTTGAGCAATTTCTTAAATATCGTCCCACTGAATTTTACCTTCGACATAGGGTGATTGATGTGAATATGTGAAGTGAGTGTTGAATGCCTTGTAAACTAGTGATCTACACAATGCTTGCTTTGCCGAAATTAGTGAAAGTTACTAGTTTTGAGTGCTCAAATCCCTAGTACACTAGAAAACTTAATCATTTTCTGCTTTTACCTTGATACACCTAGATCATTAAGTGTCAGATGCTGAGTTTGTGCCTAATGTGTACCCATTGAGAGCAATCACCTAACCACTATGGATTAGCATGCTATGTTCCCTGGATCGGTAGCATGTGAACCAGACATGGAGAAGTGATGATTCCTTTTTTTGTGCTTATGCGTTGTTCATTTAAGATAAGTAATATTGAATAAATTAGTCTGACTACCTACAGTAGCATGTCATGTTCTCGGGATCGGTGGCATGTGAAATCGGGTTAGCTTGGGCAGTAATTAATGATAAAAAATGTAATTGTCGAACCAGGTGTATACCATGTTCTTGGGATCGATGGTATGTTCCTTTGGGGAGACAAACAAAAAGAACTATATAATTGGTCGAGCCGGGTGTATACCATGTTCTCGGGATCGATGGTATGTTCCTTTAGTGAGATCGATAAAATATTATCATTGCTTCCTTCAAAATTCAATAAGTGGTTCAAACACAGTGTTGTGTTCCTGTTAATAAGTAATCTGATCACAAGTTCTTTTAATTCTCGGGATCGTGCTCTCTTTAGGAACCTTTGGCACAATCATCATTCAAACTTGTTGATCCACTTTTATCGTTGTAAACGTTTAAAATGATCAAGTCTACTAGTATCCTATTGCTTTGAAGCACTCCTAACCATTAATTTTCACTAGCTAAGTCTGAAGCATGCCTTGTTTGGAGATCTATTTTATCAGGACATTCTTTACTCAGCTCACTGTTCATATTCTTGCTCTTGTCATATGCCTTTGCTTGAGGACAAGCAAAGATTTGAGTGTGGGGGAACTTGATCAACACATTTCATATACATCTTTTCGCACTCAAATATGCGGTTTATTGTGACCTGACCATCAATTCTTGCTGTGAACTGTTGCATATTTGAATGAAAATCTTATAAAGGGATCATTTACTTGTCACTTGTTTCTTTTGCAGAAAAGTGCGCAAAGGCACTATAAACTTCAAGATTCCGTCTATGTGACTATTGAGATGAGCATATGAAAGAAGAGAAGGAAGAGGGACTTGAGTGTGATGAATATTAAAGTATCAAGGTTCTGCCTAAAGAAGTGGAGGATCAACTTGTGAAGTAGGAAGAGAAGTAGAAGGGCCGAAGTGCAAAAGTGCAGATCTAAGGAGAGGAACCAAATCCCTACCGCAGCCTCTATTCCCAATAAGGCCTGGCATCTCCATCTCCCTCACCCGACCCCTTCTCCACCTCCGGCCGCTACCGCGGCCAGGCCGGCGTGGTGGCGCGCCACCAGCACCTCTCACCGCATCACTACCTCGCGCCATCCATCACTCACGCCATCCAACACCAGCGCCATCCACCACCTCGCGGCTCCAACACCACCGCGCCGTCGCCACAGCACCACCACATCCAGCGCCTCCCTACTGCTCGCTGCTCTTCCCTTACCTCGTTGTTACTCTTCTCCTTCTCCTCACCATGCTGCTGCTTCCCCTCTCACGCCCCTGGTACTGCTCCTTCTCACGTTCCTGCTGTTGCTGCTCGTCTTGCGCCCCTGGTGCTGCTCCTCCTTCCCTCGTCCTTGCTGCTGCTCTCTCCCTCTCTGTTGCTCTTACCTGAATCCCGTACTGTTGCTGTTTCTTTCCCCATGCCCCAGTTGCTGCTTCTTCTTTCTCTAACCTCCTGCTGCCATCTCTCTTTCTCCTTCTCTTCTCTGAATTTTGTGTAGTCAGAGACGTGTAGTCTGAAACATTCAGATTCTAAGAGTACTTGCTCCATGTGCTAGTTACTTCTACTATCTATTTTTTAGTTGTTCAATACTACTCTTGATCTGTGATACTAGTCAAGTGGCTTGTATAATTTGTTTACTTGTGTAACCTGAATCATGGTGTAGTGCCCTGTTCGCTTATGTGTGCTTATGTGTGCTTATGTGTGTTCTGTAGTCCCTGTGTTAATTACGTTCTTGTGAAAATATATATGTTTGTGTTGTGATATATTCCTGTCCTAGTATCATATCTTGTTTACCCTTTTTTTAGTGTTGATTCCTTGTGTTAGCATTTTAGTTTCGCAAGTAATATGAAAACACCAAAAAGACGGTGATTGCAATCTTAATCTCCCTTTGTTGTTTGTATTTTTTTGTGGATTATCTTCGGGTACAATCATTGTTAGTTTAGATTCTTATTTTCTGCATTTATCTCTTAAAATTGTTCTACCTAGCTTTAGCCGAGCATAGTTGTCGTCGCCTAGTCCCTGTGGAGAACACGACATCTGTAGTTTGGGGCGTAAAAACCTTGCTATACTTTCAATTGATCATATATACAAGACGGTGGGCAGCGGAGAAATTATTGGATGGAAATGGAATAACTAAGTACTACATGATCAAACTCCATTACTGACCTGCTCATCGGACAAAATCCGACTACCTCTCAACGTCGGCAAATCTATCGGAGTCAACGTGCAACCATGGCCAGGGAGCGGTGGACTGTTCGAAGGATTGTCCCATAGAAGAACCTTCTCCTCGAGGACGCATGAAAGACCAACAAGCATGGTCTTTTCCCAAACCTGTTTAAGAGTGTCTTGAAAAAGTTGGTGCAGGAAGCACCGAGTCTTGCGGCGGTGAGGACGTCGGAGCGGCGTGCGATTTCTCCCAGAGGATCGTCGTCCAAGGTCTCCCAGCCCTGACGAGGAGGAGAACCGCCTGGCGAATCCATGGGAGCAGCGACGAACTGCCTTCTCTTCGGGGGAAGGGGAACTGGCGAGGAGGAGATAAGAGTGTAGTAACCGTAGGGCCCCGTCCCTTCCAAATGTAGATCGTTCCTCGACGAAGGGGCGAGGCTATTATTTACTACTAGTACTAGCATTATGGAACATTATGGGATTGCATTATACTGTAAATAATAGCACTAGTAAGAAATTTTTGGCACTAGGTAGTAGTTTTTTGCGTGGATTAAGAAATTTTGGGTATGTTTTTGCCATTTTTTGTACACGCCAACTAGTGTCAAAAATGTCTTACATTATGTGACGGAGGAGTACGCACTCGTACTATAGCAGTACTAGTACTACTTTTCTCAACTACGAGTATTAGTGCGACGTATTATACTTCTAGTCTAGTCTAGTCTAGTATAGTGCACTAGTTTTGAACTCTTGAATCTCAGGGCCAAGGAGCTACAGTTGGAAGTGGAGGGTACTACTGTTCTGTAGAACCATCGCTTTACCATCAATGTAGGGGTAGTACACCTGTGTAGTGGCCTAGTGGGTACTCTCGGTGCTATATTCAGTCGCTCCTCTTATGTAGGAGTAGCTGGCCTACTCAGCCGCTCCTCTCACGCACACACTAGCAGCCTGTTTATCAGCGACGGTTACTGCGGTTTGTGGGGGCTGAACATTTGAGTTATTTGATACAGCGAGACTAGGCTTTTCTCTTCCATTTGTGGAGGTGTAATGGATCTCGTCGAACTTTGTTAGTAGTTCCTTCTTTATGAATGAGATGAAGCAAAGCTTTTGCCTCCGTTTAAAAAAACACGTCAAGAGGAATTTCTTTTATAGTAGAGCCGATAATGGAGTGAAGTCCATGCGTGCAATGCCACAAGCTACAGAGTACTAGTAGTACAACACTTTACATAGAGTACAGAGCCATATTGCATAGTTCCCAATGCCCTGCCAGGCTTTTTCGGCTCCTCGGGCTTAATTGGGAGGCGCTAGTTTAAATATGCTACTACTAGCTGATGAGGAAGCTGCAAGCGAGGTGCGGCTAGGGAGAGCACGCGAGCCACGGGATGCTGGGAAATAAAGCCCGTTCACGTGGCTAGGCTGTCCAGTGCACCCAGTTTGTGGGGCCGCACGTCCGTTTGACTTCAAAACTCAAACTACCCGTGTAAAATATTGGCTCGCAGCGAAGTGTAGTATTAGTACTATTTTTTTTAAAAAGGCCGCTGTGCGTTCGGCCGGGATCGAACCCACAAAATGAGGTATACACTCCCGCGACCACTAGTAGTACTCGTTGGAGTACAACGCAACCTAGAATCGCCTTTTGTCGCTAGTAGCACGTACATTGTTCCTTACAAGAAACCCCTAATAATGCAAGAAACAACTAAAATGCCAAGAAACTACTACCACTTGCATACATGGCAGACTTAAGATAAGACTACCTTATCAACCATTGTACATGCTCTTACCAACCAAAATCCTCGAGTGACCTCCTACCTCCGGCCCGTCCACCTAGTCATCCTCGGCCATGGGACGCAGCTACCGCCGCCGACAAAAGGCGAGGTCAAAACCACCGGCGATGCGGAGCCCATATTGCGGCAGCCCGGATGCCAGCTCCATCCGGCGCTCGCGGCCGCTAGCTAGCCAAGATAGCTCCATCCAGCTGCTTGTCTGTAAGGTTTGCTAGCTAGATTGGCACGACAACGCGGAGGCTTGCTCGCGCGCGCCGCGCTCAGGCCAGCCATCTGGCTCGAGCGAAGGCCAGCGCGACGGCTTGTTCGTTCGTGAGTCACGCTCGGGCCAGCCTGCCAACCCGTGCGGAGGCCAGCGCGGTGTCCGGCCGGTCCGGCGGAGCGGCGGCCAACTCGCTCATCACCGGCGCCACCGACGAACATGCATCAGTACTGTTTGAAGTAATGTTCAGGAAAAATAATGATTTGAGGGGGAATAACAGGATAGAAGGTTAGATGTGGGTCCCTCGTGTCAACGGTCAAACAAACTGTGTTGGTTTAAGCTGCCTCGTCAGCACGGACGTGTGGGCCAACCCAGTCATAAATGGGTTTAAACGAACCTAATCGGTAGGAGTACTAGGTAGTACTACCTCTCTCTCAGTTTACACGGCGTGCGCGTACCCCTAGGTCGTCAATTTGACCAACCTAATACAAGTCATATATTACAAAAAATATACCAACATAAACTATGGAGTTTCTACTTTCAAAAGGTATAATTTTTGTGCTATATAGTTTATATTAGGGTGATAAAATTGACAAGCTAGGTATACGCGCAAGACTTGTAAACTGAAATGGAGGTAGTAGAAGTTTTTGGCGTGGATTAAGAAATTTTGGGTATGTTTTTGCTATTTTTTGTACAATAGATTCTTCCTAGGGCTAGTTCAAAGTGGTAGTTTTTTGTTAAATACTCTACATATTGTAAGTAGGAGTGGAAGTTAAGCTTTGGAAGCCAATAAGCAAGGCTAGTTACATAGTGCATATGTGTACATGATTGAAAGTAAATATCAACCATGAGTGACTAATATCTTGATGGAAAACTCGAAACTATGGCATACTAGAAAAAAATACATGGTTGGAAATACTAGCAATGTTCATGTCCGTTGCAACGAATCATAATTAGAATAATACTTATTCACAAACTTGGTACAAAACACCCTAATTTTGATATACATATGTATATTATGTTTCAATTATAATACATTCCTTGGGCTGTTTTGGTGAGGTCAGGGAGGGATGTGGTTGGTTTTAAGATACTAATTATGGGTTTTTCCGCAAATTGGTAGACAAGTGGGATGTTGGTGAGAAAAGGCAACAACTTACCTCACAATCGTTAGATGTAGATCTAATGGTCAGAAACGACGGATGACGGACACACCAGCATCACCAACTTAGTCTTGTGTAGGAGTACTAGCAAGATTCGTGCATTAACGGAACATCAAGATGCATTTTTTTATAAAAGCACTTGTTGTGATTGACCCTTGCGGGAGTAATCCCATGTGTAAAAACTAATGATATCTCAAGAAATATGAGATAAGGTGAAGAGGAGTTGGGTGTGGTGGTGGTTGGTGGTCGGACTGAGCGGAGGCATGTGCATTGACGACACCGACAGCGGCCACTAGGCCATTTTGTTCCAGAGGCTTCCTTTCTTAATTGCTCAACAGTGAGGTTTGTTGGAGATAAGGATGAATGAGGGAAGGCCTTCTCTGCAAATGTGGATAGGGGTGCGGGTATCTTTTAGTTTAATTTCCATCCGTCAGATATAGATCAGATGGTCTATATTGCAAGATGGCACACGTACCATCATCACCAACTCGGTTTTTTATAAAAGAAGAAATATAAGTATGGAGATACAAACGTATTATCGATACTTGCTTACGTAAACTAGCATCTACATTCTATTCAACGCCTCGGCATGTGGAGCCTTAGCACAATGACTTCTCGACTGTGTAAAACAAAGATTTTCCCGTCGCCGACAAGGAGGGGGTGACGGCGGCGCGTTTTTTGGCTTGCTCTAGTCCTAGTAGTCATACTAGGTGGTCTAAGCACGTGTAGATTTATTCTTTTTCACGTCTCTTGTTCGCCGTACTACCACGACTGTTGATGAGTAGACGGTAAGGTTTTCATGGGGAAACCCTTGTTGAGCGTGTTTGCGAGAGAGAGAGAGAGACAGTGTGCGTGTGCGATATGTTAGAAACTAAGGCAATGATAACAGATTCTTTGTGTCTATGTGTGTGGAGGATAGAGAGAGACATGTGCATGGGGCTTTGTGTTGTGTAACATGGAGACACATATACATAATTAGAGAGTGAGTGTGTGAGATACACATGCGGACATGGGGAGAGATGAGGATCCAGATAAATGGGTGTTTGTGCATGTCTGTGTGTGTTTGTGCACGTGTTTGTGTGTGACAGGGAGAGAGTGTATGTGGAGTAGAGAGACCACTGATGATGTAAACCTAGTATAAGGGAAGGGGGAATGGTGTGACATGTGTAGTAGCGAGATAGCATGGGTGCGGGCGGGGGGAGCAGACTATTTGGAAGAGACATCGAGTGCGTGTGTGGGAGAGGGGTGTGAGAGCGAGAGAAAGAGAGAGCTAGCGACGAGAGAGAGAGAGAGAGAGACAGAGAGAGAGAGAGAGAGAGAGAGAGAGAGAGAGAGAGAGACAGAGAGAGAGAGAGGAAGAGAGGGGGCGAGAGGGGTCGTTTGTGTCCATAAATGGCATATAGATAGGGAGACAATGTTGATGTTGTCCGAAATTGGCCTATGAACGGAGACGTAGGGGAAGCGAGTCATCGTGTGTGTGATAGGGACTTCATGAGAGATCGAGAATAGATGGTGTAGGGAACAATGTGCGAAATCGAGAATGATTATACATTAGGGAGCTATGCAAAGAGTCACGACATATATGTGTACAAGGAAGGAGCTGGGGCGGGTCCGCATGTGGGAGAGATAGAAAGAGGAGAGTGGTCCACAAGGAGACAAAGTGTGCTTGTTTGCAGTGGGGGTGGTGTGTGAGGTGAGTGCGCGAGAACCACATAACTAGGGAGATAGACGTTTGGGGGCGACGTTTTGTGTGTATGGGAAATATACACTCTACATAGTGCGTGTGCTCGGGTAAGAGAGATAGCGGGAGACCTAGAGAGTGAGGGAAGAGATGTGTGCATGCCCGGGAGACAAAGTGATAGAGATCTATGTTGGGGTCCAGACTTTACAAGAGAGAGGGGTGTTAATGTGCTCGTGTGTTGGTGTCTGGGGGAGAGAACGACTTCTCTATGCGTGTGTGTGTGGTGGTGGTGGGGAGGGGGGGGGGTGACTTCAGATAAAGAGTGAGGTGTCTATATTTGAGGGACTTTAACGTAATTGAGATATTGTGCACTCATGGTTGATCAATTTGTTTCACAGTTTGTACTATGAGATAACGATACTTTTGAACATGCGTGATATACCTTGATGTACCAGAATTACAAACCTAAGATTGGAATTTTGGAATTCTACTCCATCATTAGCTTTTGTAATTCATTTAAACGGAGGTAAAATTTTTAAGCCGGAATTCGTGATTTGAAATTCATATATCAAACCTAGAGATATACACATACGGGCATGTTCAAACTTTATAATCATTCACTTTATTCATACACATACACATTTTTGCTTTTGTCATCATATTTAGGATAAACACATTTGGAATTTCATTTGAATTGGACCGTATCATGGTATTTGCTTGTAGTAGCTCAATGATCCATATTTGAATTGAATGGACAATCTAAGTTTCGAGTTGGAGACATTGATTTTCAAAACTTGCACTTTTTTTTGCGTGCAAAACAAAGAAATTGTCGGCCATGATATCATAGTCGGCCGTACGAGAGAAGAATACTTATAATTTTAGGTGCCAAAAGCTTTCAAACTTCCCGCTCACATCGAAATATCACGCGCCCGAAAGTTTAGCCCTGCGATCTTCCTGTTTTACCCCTGCCACATGAACGGAAAAGGGCTGCTTTGGTAACTCCATTGTTTTCCCCTCTTTGCCCACTAACATTCTTCCCCACAGCCCCTCCCCTTCCCCTCCCCGACCCCCCAACCACGACAAGCCGCCAAATCTAGTCCTCCGCCGCAGCAGTGGACCTCACACCTTGCTGGATCTACCTTCCGCACCTTGGAACCCCCAACTGCCAACACACCACTTCACCGGAGCCGCTTCAGCGACTGGCTTGTTCACCGCTCCAGTTCTCCTTGACCGCCATCATGGTCCACCGCACCGGATCTGCTTAACCGGCGCCCTCGTCCACCACAGCGTAGGCCCTTCACTGACTCCCTCATCCGCCCCTTCGCTGGCCCTTCATACAAGCCCTCGTCCTCGGCAACATATCCGCCTCACCGAAAGCACTGTACAACGCGCCCGCCGAAGCCTTCATCCACTGCACCGGACCCGCTCCACGGACGCCATATTCAACTCCACCGGCCCTGCTTTACCGACACCGCAGCCTCATCATGTTATTTCGATTTGTACTCCTTCGGTTTTTCTCTTTATCGTGCAATTGTTCACTTACCACAGATGAGCTTTCTTGTATGTCGACATGCGCCGCAACCATAGCACCGGAGCTGCTTCAGCGACGGCGACAGCTGGCCCAAACTCAGCTGTAACGCGAGCACCATCGACGATCCTTAGCTATCAAGTATGACAACGATACCCATACGTCACCGAGAATCAGGTACTATCATCCAACGGCCGGCGCCTACGTTCACTTTCCTAGCATAAGCAACACACCTTTGAATTTCTTTAGGGCATCATTCAGTTCTTCATGAGACGCGTTATTCTGCTTGCACCTGTAGGGCCATACTTCTGGCAGTGAACATGTTACATGTGCTAAATTACATACCAGTGCACATCTATATCTATATCTATACTACTATATAGTGTAGCAGTTTTGAGATGGATCTAGAGCATCAATCATAACCGTTGGTCTCCAAAATCCAAGGGCTAAGATCAGCCGGATTCTCCATGAATAGTAGACTATTGTTGCCTCTGCTGTGTTCTAGAATATTCACGTGGCCCTTCTAGAAATAAAAGGCCCATATGCGATGCCTCATGGGCTATATTACTGCTTGAGCACATGACGACTTGAGCCCAGATAAGAAGGTTTGGGAGGAGAATGGGAAGAAAACATAATAGAGTAACATACAGTTTTTTAATGAACCTCCAGTATTTTAGATGTGAATGTATAGTTTTTTGTGTGAATATTGAAAACAATTGTGGGTGGAATTCCATTTATCAAAATCACTCCATTATACTTTTTTCGAGTCACACTCCAAAATCACTCCATTCTTTTAAGACGTGCATTGCACGTGCATACATACTAGTATAGTTAATATGCTTTAGTTTTGTTCTAATGCCACCTGTTGGTTCCATCAGACTGGTTAATGTTCTCTATGCTTAATTACACATGAGCAAACTAGCATGTGGTTCTGCTGCTTTTTGTTCGTTTTACCCTACATTTTATGATGCTAGCTATTAAATCACTGCTCTGAGCCTCTGTTCATTACTTGTTTGTGTGTTCTTGATCTTCCCAAGTTGCATGAGTAATTTGATGCCTCTATTAATTATGGATCTGCCAACCCCATCAAGCAAAATATTTGTTCTTTTGGGGCCGACACCTCGAACAAGCATAAAAATAGAGGGAAGCAGATATATTGTCGTGTATGCAGACACCCTTCTTTCATTAGTTTAGATGAACCATTGATGATCAATTCGGAGAAGTGCATGCGATTAAAATTAATTTTACCTAAATAGATGGTGCAGAATAAACTACAACAACTAGATTTGCAACCACGGGATGCTGACGATATTTTCAAAGAGCATTGCAACAGCAGCTAGGCTTCACAACAACATATGGTAAGCCAATGTGTTTTAGTACATGTGAAATGTAATGCGAGTGGGCTGCTTTCTTGGCTTGTGCCCTCAACGTGTAATCCTACCGAATTACAAATAGTTCAGTTGTCTGCTTTGCTGTATTGCTTGATTCGAATGCTTGTTTGTTGTTATGCTATACCCGAGTTGACCAATATGTCAGCAGTGCCTACTGTACTATCGTAAAGAAATGCATGCCTATTTCATTTGAGTCCTTAACTTTTCCTCTCAACTTCATCACAAGACTGTCTTCGTAGTTTATATGAGGCCACACTATTAAGTGCTTTCTCAGATTATTTCAACTGCTTAGATGCCTTGGCAACTTAAATATAGCAGTTGCACACTCCCTTTCAATTAGGGATGTCAACTGGGTCCCGTTTAATCCCGATTAAAGTCCACTAGTGGTATGATAGTTCAGAAGAGTTTTTGTTTTTTGAGGAAAATGAACTAGGGAGGTAGCAAAAACTAACTAGATGGGACTGGCGGATGTCGTTTATTTGCCACTTACATCCCTAGTTTCATCTTACCATTTTAATTTCTTTTTGGCTGATGCTGCTTCGAACCATTCAAATATAGTTTGCCATGCTCGGCAATAATTCGTCCGTCATTTACCATGTAAGCTTACTGCCTGGATCATATGATAACTATCTCTTACTTATGTCCAGCGGAAACCTTTCAGGATGCCGTTCACACTAGGACACAATGTACAACCCTAGAATCTATTTGTAGAAGCAGTGCGCCATCCATGTTACCAGATGGTAGCAGTTCAGAGGCAACACCGCCGGAGAGCAGTCTGAGCACAAATATTATAGTGCTTGAGGGTCTACTAGAGGCAGAAAGAGATGGTGTGGCTGCCATGAATGAGGTAATCTTTATCTTGAGGCTGGAAATTATGGAATTAGCGGCACGCATTATGCAAGCAACCCAAGAATTGGAGGAAGTAAGAATGTTGCATTTGAAGACGGAGGAGGTCCTGCTGTTTCTGCTATCTGAAGCCCAAGGTAATCCCGGTTCTTCTTTAGATACCAGTTGAAATTGTCATTAGATTATTGTACTTGCATGTTGTGTCATGTCTCTGAATGGATTATGTTGCAAGACCCCCGATGTTGTCCGGAATTCCATGTTGTCCATGTGTTGTAATGATCCGAATTTTTTAGGCGAGGTAATCCTCAGTACTTGTATGATTGACATAAGGTGAACTGTTTTTCGTGTGAGCATATTGTATTGGATGAAATAACTGTTTGAATCAGAGTGTATCCAACCTACTGAACTCGAAGATCACGGCATTTCTAAATCATAATCATATATAAAAGTGGAATAAATCTTTGTTGTGGTGTTGAAGAAATAAATAACAAAACGTATAATTATCTGTGGATATTCGTAATCGAATACAAATTGGATTTGAATTTAGTTTGCCAGGTCCTAGGGCAAACATGAATGCTAATTCTCCCAAGTTTTGAATGAAGCGGCTAAACACCCACTATAATTTGTGGGCTGCCTGAAGCAAGTGTTTGCGAGATGGAAATTACTGTCTACCCCTAACACTGAGTACATCCTTATCGACCGGATTTACACTGCTGTCGATAGGGGTAGACTAGTAACTTCAATCAGATGTGACACGACGGCCTCTGAGCCCATTCAGACATGGTGGGCGCCAAACGTGGGCAGAAAAACACATGTGTCTCTTCCTCCATTTCCCCATTCATACACGATGGGCGGCAAAACAAACTCTCCTCGTCCGAAATCGATGTAGGCTAATATTTTAAATAGGGGCAGATGTGTAACTTCCATCAGATGTGACACAACCGCCCTACCTGTCAGCCCCGTTCATACACCGTGGGCGCCAACCGTGGGCGGCAAAACACCCTCTCCTCGCCCGAAATAGTTACCGGCAAATATTTGGGAGATGCGAGATTACCGTCCTATCACCAACCGACGCTATGTCCGAAATTTTAAACGGGGGATAAGTTCGTAATTTTCCCCCATTTCAGAGAAGCGCGTCCCAAATTTTAAGATCCCCCTCCCCTCCATTTCCCCATTCATACACTGTCGGCGGCACGACAACCTCCGCACTACAGCCAGCCTCCTCCTTCTGCCACCCCATCATCCACCTTGCCGGAGCTGCTACCCCTACCCCGTCGTCCACTGCAAGAGATGGACGTCTCTCATCCACGGCGCTGGGCCAGGATCCTTTCATCGCCTCCTCTCGCTTCATCGGCACCGTCGTCCACCTTGCCATTGTCGCTCCTACGACCGCCTCGTCCACGACAACATGATATATCCCCCGACCCGGCCGTCTGCCGTCTAAAGTCTTCTTCCCCGCCGCCGACAGCCATCGCACCCGCAACACCCTCAACGTATCAGCATAGGCCTACACGGCATCGCAAGAGAGGTGGTACTCTTCCATATGTGCTTAAGTTATTGATCTCACCCGGAAAATAGATTGTAATTTGTTTACTGTACTTTTTTATCCGTAGCAAATCGTAGTGGCTAGTTGAAAGCAAACATTAGTTGCGAAGTAGCTTTGTCCGGTTTGCACCTTCAGATCTGCCATGGCACGGGCACTATACTTGTAAAGCTTATGTTTTCCCCCCTTTATATTCACTACCATCATCGTAGGTGCTTCGTGTCGTGCTAGCACTACTCCTCATGACCTCAACCCAAAGCTTATGTGTTGAAATACGAATCTGATATGATGGTCATATCACTAAAATAGAGAACGTTTAATTGGTCACCTAATGTTCCTATATTCATTTTGAAAAGCATGTGCACCACCCACTGGTCCAGCTAGTTTCACTTTCCTGATTTTTCTCTTGATGCTTAGGGTTTTCCCCTTTTATCTAATCTACTATGATCTGCGTAGGTGCTTTCTGTCGTACTGGCATTACTCCACCCTTCAAGCTAAACAACACAACACTCAGAATTTGAAAGCTTAGTTGTTCAAATATTATTGTGATATGATATTGATATTAGTTAACTAACACATTTAATTGGTTAGCTAAAGGTCCCACTTGAGTTTCCAAATGCATGTCGCGACATATAGAGAGACAGCATAATTGCATTTCTTTGTCACTTGTTGACCGTACTTTCTTGTCCGTACCAAATCTTAGTTGTTATTTCAAAGCAAACATCGGTTGCTAACTACCCTTTGCGCGGTTTGCAGCTTCAGATCTGCCATCCCACTGCCACGGTCAACACTGTACTCATCATGCTTATGTTTTCCCCATTTTATGATGACCACAATAAGCCTACGTGGTTCGTGTCGTAATAGCACTGCTCCACCCATCGAGCTAAACAAGCTTAGTTGTACAAATTCATATCTGATATTATTGCTAATATTAGTAAAACTGAGAGATGTTTAATTGGTGATCTAAATGTTCCTACTTTAGTTTCGAAATGCATGTGAGCCACATATGGAGAGACCGGAAAGAATAGTATTTCTCTGTGCGCTCTGGTTCATCATGGGTGGCCAACTGACATTGTATTGAAAGACTTGTAATATCTTCAATCTGCTTGCTCTTTTGCTCTTCTTTAAGATGATACTCTTCTCTTGTGGTCGACTGGTCAGGTCGAGTTGTTCTCCCTTAGTATATTTTGAATCTGTTAGGTCAGGTCGACTTGTTCTTCTTTACTATATGTTGAACCTATCATCTGCGAAGTGTCATCACTTCTGGAGCTCTCATATTTTGAGTAGTAGGCCACATTATATTAATGCACACAACAAATTAGAGCATGCATGGCATCTTTACAAAGAAAATCTCACTTGTTTTTATGTTTTCATGCATGTCACATATTGAACATTATCAAAATGAATATGAGAATGGGTGCACGAGAGGAATATTGCGGAACGATCCACTAGCTAACAAACTTGTCATGGTGGAGGATGGCCTATCTTATTCACCCATCAAGGTGCTTGCTCTAGCTTTGCAAAGTTGTATTGGTCGCACATATTTTGCATCTGACCTCTTGCATTACTTCTACTTTGTTACACCATCTGCTTAGTTTAAGCATCATATATGATTATATGCCATACCTATCCATTTTCTGTACCTATTCCATGTGTCGTCACACTATGTTTTTCCAGTCAAATGTTGTTCATTCGTAATAGATGTCCAAAAGGAAGAGGGTGAGTGCAGATCCTCAAGGAGTACAAACTATGTATTTGGAAAAGGTAGTGATACATGTTAAATTAGATAGATCAGCAGCCACAAAAAACACATGCCCAACTGTACCACACTTTACCCCTACTCCAGTGGCCAAACCCCTATTAGAACTGCTGGGAGCCCAGCGTCAGGTACTGTCTATGATATCAATTCAAAATTTGAACTCCTAAATTTCTGCTTGTGCCTTACCTTCTCTCTTGTATGAAAACTAATTCATATGAATCTCCTTGCTCAAAGGATCATACGATCTCAAAACAATAATGGGCTCTGCATTGCTCTCGTCGGTACCTCTCTCCCTTTTGCCTTGTAACGCTGTACTTAATTAATTGCTATTTGATTATGTATCATCAGTCTGCACCTGAGCTTCATTATCCTCTCTTTCTTCCATTATTATTTGATCTATATTTACTCTTTGCAAAATGTAGAATAATGGCAATGCTTATAAAGAATTTTCTTTGGGGAATTTATTGAATTATCCTTCCATCAACATGGAGAAGGGCTTTGTCCATCCCGTGTTAACATGTAATGTAAGTTCATCCTTCTCAAGCCTTCAAACTTTGTTCTAGTATAGATTTGGATAGGCATCATTTCTTCCACTTCTGTTTGCTTTGCTGTTTACATCTGATTGGATGTTTGCAACAACTACCAGTTTCAAATTGTAGTTGTAAAAACATGTTCCTTATGCAGAACAGATTCATTTATTTGCTTATATAATTGTGAAACCTGTTACGTGTCTCCTTGTTTCTCTTTCAGAGTCGTATCTCTTATGCCAGGCAGAACTTTAGGGAAAATAGTGAGCCAAACCATCTTGTGGACAGCGAGATGACCCCAAGGTCCTGTCTTGATGAAGACAGTGAGTTGAAGCTACTCACCAGCAGGTGTGAGACAACCTCTGTGCAGTCGCTGCCTCAATCAGTTCGACTTCTTCAGTCTCAACTTAAAGCGGAAAGGCTTGCTTCAGCTCAGTTCCGACTTGAAGTCAAAGATGCAATGAAGATGTCAGAGGACTGCCATGCACACCATAAAGCCTTAAATCTAGTGTTGATGCATCTATCATTGACACAACTGAGGTCTACTTAGCTTCTTCAGCTGTTTGGGGGCCCTTCCTGGCCAGGCCTAGTGCCTTCTGAAGTGCTCTCAGTTTTGTATATTCTTTTGTCGGCGCGTTTATTTGCACTGGTGGCGAAGTTTGATACCTAGTGGATGTAATATGTGATAGCCATGATAGCCTAGCGTAAGTTGCTTGCTTATTTATTTCCTTGTTGTCTTGTTTATTTTTTTGCTTGTAGTCATTGCAGTTCTTTTTCCGCGGTTTGCTAGTGGCTGCAATAACCTATTTTTTAAAACTAGGTTACAATAACCATGGGCTAATATTTACTGTAGTGACACTGGGCCTCCTACGGGCCGTAGAAACAGTGGGCCTTCTACGGGCTGTAGAAACAATGGGCCTTCTAAGGGCCGTAGAAACAATGGGCTTTCTATGGGCCGTATCATCAATGGGCCTTATATGGGCGGTATGATAACATGGGCCAATAACAGGCCGCATTATGTCCGTAAACGGGCTAGAGTTGGAATTGTCCGTTCATGGGCCGACCATAATGTGCCATCAATAGGCCGTATTTCATGACGCTATGAAAACGGCCCAACGTATTAACGGACCACAAACGGGCCGACTGTAACCACGGGCTGAATTTGGTCCACAAGCAGAAAATGACAGTAACGGGCCATAAGTAAACGAATGCTGGAAATGAGCCCAAGAATAAATGGGCTCCGAGAAGGCCGAAAGATAAATGGGCTGGAAACGGCCCAACGGAATAACGGGCCATTAATGGGTATAAAGTGATACACTGTTCATTACGGGCCAGTTTCACCACGGGCCATTAATGGGTGTAAAGTGATACACTGTTCATTACGGGCCAGTTTCAACATGGTCCGTTAATAGGCCAAGAGTTACATAGGGCCTCATATGAGCCGAAAGACGTCTTGGGCCATACATGGGCCAGAAGTGAAAACGGACTGGAATCATATTGGGTGACCCAGATGATGCTACTGGGCCTAATTCGGATAGGGCGTAACGGGCCTTGGGTTAGCGGGCTGTAAATGGGCTATATGAGAACAAGCCGTTAACAGGCTTTCCAAGGGCCGACCCGCCATATTTTGACCAAGTCAAACGGGCCGGCCTTTTCACAAGAATGGGCCTCTGTTGGGCCGTGCCACGTGTCGACGTATCATAGGCGCCTTCCGTCCAATGAGTGGATGACATCTGTCCCAACGATGAGCAGACACGTGTTTCCTCCAGCCAATGATGATTTTACACGTGGAAAATCCCTATTGGTCGGGGCTGTTAACGGGTTATCGGATCCAAAACCCGACCTGATAGCTTAACGGCATTCCGTTACGGTGGATGCCACGTGTCGGTCACCCTTGACGAAAGCAGTTATGTGACGCGCGATTTATCGTCATGGAAGTGGACACTTCCGTGATGATAATTTTGGTAATGTCATGGAACACTTCTACGATAACACATGTATGACTATCTTGATTCTGTCATAAATTTGTCATGGATGTACATGCATGACAAAAAACGCGACCTACTGTGACAAACACGTATCATCACGGAAGTGTATTCTTTTTGTAGTGCCTGACCCTACACCCCGGTAAGGCCATGACCTCCATTCCCTCCTCTCTGTCTCATCCACGCCCGAGCGCGTCCAGCGCCCGCGCTCACGGCACCCCGCCCGCGCGGCCCTGCTTCGCCCTGCCGTCCGCTCGCGGTGGACTCGTGCCCTGCTTGCCCGTGCTGCCGCGCCGGGGTTGCGCCTTCCGCCGCCACCTGTAGCCTGTAGCCACCGGCGCCTACCGCTCCCCCCCGCGCCTGCCGAAGGCCGCCATGGCTCATCTCACCGGCGCGCGTGCCCCGCAGCTCCCCGTGCCCGGCGCTGCTCCCGTCGGCACCGGCCATCGAGGCTCCAGCCACGCTTGCCCTCGCCTCTCATGGCGTCGGGTGCGAGCACCCGCACCAGTACGCCCGTCGCCCTCATTCCTCTCGCCCGTTCGGGCGGCGCCCGTTGGCCCGACCCGCTATGGCCTCTGGGCCACTTCCAAACGGGGCCCGCGCCCCTGGAACGGTAAAAAAAGGAGATTAAAATGAATAAATAAATAGTAATAAAAATTAAATTTAATTAGTTAGTTAACTAAATTAATTAACTTAATTAATTATGTTTAATTAACCTAATCAATTAACTAAACTAATTAAACATGTTTAGTTAGCCTTAGTCTATGACAGGTGGGTCCCACTGGACCCAACAAGCCAGGTTTGACTTTGGTCAGCTGGGTTTGACCTGCTGACGTCATGGTGATGTCATGCTGACATCACCTTTCACTGTTCTGGATAATGTTTGATTTAAGTAATTAAATAAATTCTAAAAATGATTAAAAACTTTGAAAATTAATATAAAATAAACCGTAGCTCGGATGAAAATACTTTGTACATGAGACTTGCTCAGAACGACGAGACGAATTCAAATATGCAACCCGTTCATACGGCACGCGTCCCTATCATAGTGAACGTGCAACATTTCCCCTCCGGTCCGTCTATCAGAAAATGCCAAACACCGGGGATACTTTCCCGGATGCTTCCCCCCTTCGTCGGTATCACCTATCCCTATGTTAGATCACCCCTAACATCGTGTATTGCCTTGTTATATTTTGTGATGCTTTGTTTTCTCCGTATTTACTATTTCTTCCCCCCTCTTCTTCTCTGGTAGACCCCGAGATCGGCGCTGATGCCACTGAGTACGACTACGTCACCGACGACCCTTCTTCTTATGCAACAAAGCAACAAGGAAAGCCCCCCCCCCCTTGATCACCAGATATCGCTTATTCTCCTCTCTACTACTTGCATTAGAGTAGTGTAGCATGTTACTGTTCGGTTAATCCTATTCTGTTGCATAGCCTGTCATTGTTGCTACATCTGTTCATACCTTACCTGCAATCCTAAATGCTTAGTATAGGATGCTAGTTTACCATTAGTGGCCCTACATTCTTGTTAGTCTGCCATGCTATACTATCGGGCCGTGATCACTCGGGAGGTGATCACGGGTATATACTATACATACATATACTATACAAATGGTGACTAAAGTCGGGTCGGCTCGTTGAGTACCCGCAAGTGATTCCGATGTGGGGGCTGGAAGGACAGGTGGCTCCATCCCGGTAGAGGTGGTCCCGGGTTCCCGACAGCCCCCGACTGTTACTTTGTGGCGGAGCGACAGGGCAGGTTGAGACCACCTAGGCGAGAGGTGGGCCTGGCCCTGGTCGGTGTCCGTGGTTACTTCATAATAACACGCTTAACGAGATCTTGGTATTTGATCTGAGTTTGGCCACTGGCCTATACGCACTAACCAACTACGCGGGAACAGTTATGGGCACTCGACGTCGTGGTATCAGCCGAAGCCTTCTCGACATTAGCGACTGAGCGGCGCGCGCCGGGTTGGACTGCGTAACACAACTTCCTTTGTAATGGAGGTTGCTAGGTCTGCTCACCAGCCGCCAACGCAGCGTGCATGTGTGCAGTGGGCGATGGGCCCAGACCCCTGCGCGCATAGGATTTAGACCGGCGTGCTGACCTCTCTGTTGTGCCTAGGTGGGTATAACGCCCCGATTCGATGCGCCAGGTGTCTTCCAGTTATTCATCGGTGTTGCCATGTCATTTTCTTGCGTGTTGCATTTTTCCATGTCATCATGTGCATCTCTTTTTGCATACGTGTTTGTCTCATCATGTCTCCTTGCATACTGCTCCATTTCATGCGCATGATATATCAAAATGTTCATCATGAGGTTCTCTTCATTTTGTTCCATTGTGCCATGTCTGTTTGAGTTCATCTTGATGCCTAAATCATCGTTGCAGAACTGCTATATGATGTTTACTGCTGTCTGTTAACAGAACTTGATGTTTTGTCATTTTTGTTGCATTTGATGCGTGCATCTTATGAGCATGATCTCCACATGTGTTTTGGGATATGCCATGCCATGTTTACGGAGGTGCTTGCCATGTATTTTTGTGATTTATGTGGTGACTAGAACAAGCATGCAAACTAGGCTTCATGATGTTGCTGATTTCAGTCCCTGTTCTGCTGTTACTTTGATGCCATGTAAACTTGATGCTACAGAGAGATCCGTGCTTATTGTGAGATACTTCAGTAAGGATGTTTTGAACATATGGTTATGCTCTATCCATCCGTGCCCCTGTTTGCAATTATGTAGTAGTCTAGCATGTCATTTTCTGGCTCTACTTTTGCTATAAAATGTTTCCTGCCAGATTGTTTACATGTTATTCAATTTTGCCAAGGTTGTTTTAGTTGATCCTTGCACGCTATGAGCTTGTTCTTGCCATGTTTAGTTTCATAAACATGTCTTATTTATGATGCTATGCTTATCTTGTCATGCAATTACTTGTGATGAGTGAATCGAGCTCGCAAATATGCCTTCATAATTCTGTTAATGATATGCTTATCTGTCAACGAAACTTGCTATGTTCCCATGGGTGCGAACATATCTTCTGATCCTTTTTGGCTCATGGCCAGTAAGGGAGTTTTGTTATTTGTCTTTAGTATTAACATGCCATTCCTTTGGTTGCCATGATAAGTTCCTGTAACATGTTGTTTGATAGCTCTAAACATTGCAACCTGATGTTATTTTTGCCAAGTCTGTAAACTGTTATTATTTGCAATATTGTCATGTCCTTTTGAGCATGCTATAGTGTTTTCTGTAGATAGCTCAGTGTTCATGTTTTGTCATCCTTTACCTTTAATTCATGTCCATGCCTTTTGTTTTCACGTTGAGATGCTGTAGCATATTTTTTTGATGCTTGCTAGATGCCTAGTTTCTGTTTTGGACAGCTTGTCCTTTAAAGTTGTATGTATGTGTTGAACCGTTGCTCCGTTTTGAGTGTGCTCTACATGAAACTTGCTTGATTTTGCACGAAGTTTCATATTATCATGTTGTATCCATGTTTCGAGAGTGTTTGCTTGATGTTTGTATGCATTTTGCATCAATGCCATGTTTAACTTGTTTTGCTCATATCTTCTAGGCCGTAGCTCCGAATTAAATGAACTTTATATGTAACTTGACTAGGATTTCGTGTAGATCTTCTTGGTGCATCTTAACTTGCTGTTTAACAACTTGAACATAAGTTTTATTCAGTTCTGTACCAATTTCTAAATTTGCATATGAGGACTTACCGAATTTATTGTATGTTTTTCCGGCCTCATTTGAACTTGCTTTGACGTGTTGTTCTTGTTTGCATCATCTCTTGCCATGAGTAGCTTCATATAGCTTTGTCATGCATCATACTTGGTTGAGCATCATGCCTTGTTCATGTTTTGTGTGTTTACCATGTGTTTGCTTCTTTCTGGCTGTGCTCCTTCTCGTTAGTTCCTGTTTCGTTGCGATCGTGAGGATTCCTTCGTCTAAGCTTGGTTCGTCTTCGTGGCTTCATCTTCTTCATGGACTCGTTCTTCTTCCTTGCGAGATTTTTGGCACGAGGACCGTTACTTTGGATCTCACTACTATCATTGCTATGCTAGTTGCTTCGTTCTATCGCTATGCTGCGCTACCTATCATTTGCTCTTCAAGCCTCCCTGATTGCCATGTCAGCCTCTAACCTTTTTACCCTTGCTAGCAAACCGTTGCTTGGCTATGTTACTGCTTTTGCTCAGCCCCTCTTATAGCGTTGTTAGTTGTAGGTGAAGTTGAAGATTGCTCCATGATGGACATGATTATGTTGGGATATCACAATATCTCTTATTTAATTAATGCATCCATATACTTGCTAAAGGGTGGAAGACTTGGCCTTATGCCTGGTGTTTTGTTCCACTCTTGCCGCCCTAGTTTCCGTCAAACCGGTGTTATGTTCCTTGATTTTGTGTTCCTTACGCGGTTGGGTGATTTATCGGACCCCCTTGACAGTTCTCTTTGAATAAAACTCCTCCAGCAAGGCCCAACCTTGGTTTTACCATTTGCCTCACCTAAACCTTTTTCCCTTGGGTTTCCGGAGCCCGAGGGTCATATTTATTTACCCCCCTGAGCCAGTGCTCCTCCGAGTGTTGGTCCAACCTGAGCGATGTCCGGCGCCCCCTGGGCAACCAGGGTCTATGCCAACCCGACGTCCGGCCTATCCGATGTGCCCTGAGAACGAGATATGTGCAGCTCCTATCGGGATTTGTCGGCATATCAGGCGGCTTTGCTGGTCTTGTTTTACCATTGTCGAAATGTCTTGTAAACCGGGATTCCGAGACTGATCGGGTCTTCCTGGGAGAAGGAATATCCTTCGTTGACCGTGAGAGATTGTGATGGGCTAAGTTGGGACACCCTTGCAGGGTATAAACTTTCAAGAGCCGTGCCCGTGGTTATGTGGCAGATGGGAATTGGTTAATATCCGGTTATAGAGAACTTGACAATTGACTTAATTACAACGCATCATCCGCGTGTGTAGTCGTGATGGTCTCTTTTCGGCAGAGTCCGGGAAGTGAACACGGTTTTGGGTTATGTTTGACGTAAGTAGGAGTTCAGGATCACTTCTTGATCATTGCTAGCTTCACGACCATTCCGTTTGCTTCTCTTCTCGCTCTTATTTGCGTATGTTAGCCACCATATCATGCTTAGTCGCTGCTGGAACCTCATCACTTTACCCCTTTCTTACCCTTTAAGCTTTGCTAGTCTTGATACCCATGGTAATGGGATTGCTGAGTCCTCGTGGCTCACAGATTACTACAACAACAGTTGCAGGTACAGGTTTTGCGATGATCATGACGTGAAAGCGATGTTTACTTGTGTTGGAGTTCTTCTTCTACTTATTCTTCGATCAGGGGATAGGTTCCAGGTTGGCAGCCTGGGCTAGCAGGGTGGATGTCGTTTGAGTTTCTGTTTGTGTTTCATCTGTAGTCGGATGGTGCTCTTATGTAAGACGATGTTGTATTCGAGTAGCATTGTATGCCTTTCGTATGTATCCCCATCTATT
The DNA here is from genome assembly GCF_002162155.2 of Triticum dicoccoides. Lineage (NCBI taxonomy): Eukaryota > Viridiplantae > Streptophyta > Magnoliopsida > Poales > Poaceae > Triticum > Triticum dicoccoides. Next base: position 205,856,998 of record NC_041391.1, on the reverse strand, counting down.
ATGTAATGTAGTTGCAATGATATCCACCTTAGAAAAGTGTAGCAATATGCGGTTCTATCCTTGGTGGGACCTTCGAGTCTCTTTAGGATAGTATCGCATATTGGGCGTGACAAGTTGGTATTAGTGCCTCGACCGACCATAGGAGCCCCCTTGATTGGTCGTGTAGTTTGGTCGTTGTTGAGTCTAGAAGAAAACTATTTTTGGAGTCTGTTATATCGGAGAGTAGGAATTCTTTTTACTCCTCGGCCCCTTCGTCGCTCTGGTGAGGAATCTTGGCATAGGTGTTTTGAGTTACTCCTCTTCCCTTTCAAATTTTTCTTTTGGATCACGCAGTTGGTTTCCCGAGCGTTGGTTCTCAGCTCTTTTCATCCGGTGCATTTCTCGTCAAGATGATTTGACCTCTTTGTTTTTG
>NC_041391.1:205850658-205856291 GCF_002162155.2 Triticum dicoccoides | reverse complement strand
AAGACGACATATGCCACAAGGTGGCATTGTGTGAGGGCAAGACTACTGTCAGAATATCCGGGGATGGGTATGCGAGTAGCACGCGCTAGTTTACCCAGGTTCGGGGCTCTCCGGAGAGATAATACCCCTACTCCTGCATGTCTGAGTATATATCTGAGGTGTACATCAGGCAGTACAAAGTGCTCCTAGAGCTGTATCTGGAGTCAGTGCCATAGGCATCTGACTTGGTATATATGCATATGAGCTAGTGGTTGCATGTGCCTGAGCATGCATGCGTCAGTGGCCTTGTGGCCGGCCAAGTGCATGTGGCGTGGCTATCTCTCTGGTGGATGGATGGATGGGTGCCTTATATAGGCATGGGGGTAGCTTACTACCTAAGCTAAGGTAGTGGACATGAGGGCATGGTGTGGGTGTCATGCTTGTCTCCTGGGTCACTTCATAAATAGTGCGCAGGGACAAGTGACACTGTACATGATGGCATCGTGGTACAGTTTTCTTGTCCGCGGTATGGTCGTCTCGTCAGAGTCTTGTCAGTTTCGGGTCGGGTTGCAGTCGGCAGCCGGCTGGTTGGCGCAGTCGGTAGCCGACTGGTCAGAGCAGTCGGCAGCCGGGAGCCGGCCGGTTGGAGCAGTCGGACGGGGAGCCGGCAGGAGCGGCCGGGCAGTCGGACTGAGGGGCTTTGCTAGCCCCGATGTGTTGATTTATTGTCTTGCCGTCTTCGGGGTACCCGTGGCCCATTACTCCGACAGTAGCCCCCAAGCCTCCGGGCAACTTGGCAAAGTTGGGCGGAGGTTTTTTGGCGAGTGTTCATGGAAATGATCTTAAAAAGGGCAAAGTTAGTCCGCGCAGATATATCAAATGTTTGCTTTTAGCATTGCAAGTTTTATGTGGAGGGTGTCGACTCGTTTTCGTTCGAGCCCCCTTAATCTTTTTCATGTTCCCTCCGCTTTTTGGCTTGTGCTCTCGCTCGCCGGACAGCTGCTTTGCAGTCTGTGGTTGAGAGTGCGCCGCGAAGTGGAGTGTACAGTACTCAGACTCTGAGAGCGGATTTAATCGAGAAGATGCTCATAAAGGAAACGGTCGGGTCACCTGGAGCATTTTTCTTCCCGGACATTTTTCGCGTAGGTGGCCTCCAGCGTTCACTCTAGCCAGCCGGACAGCCGCTCTGCGGTCTGTGACTGAGAGTGGGCCTTTGGTACCGCGCACGCTACTAAGCCGTCTGTGGGAACTAACGTCTCAGGCAAAGCGGCCAGCCCCCGGGCCAACTCTGGCTGGCACCGGGGTGAACAGTAGTGCAACTGTAATAAAATGCGGAGATAGCCCCCGAGCATCGCTCGATGTTATCCGTGCTTTGGCGGTGCAAAAAATATGCGGGTGAGGAGCTCACATTGATTTTCGTGTAGTCACGGTCGTCGAAGACAGCCGGCGCGACTCGGCGCTCATGGAGCACGCCAGCGCACCCGCTGGGTGTAGCCTTCGAGCCCCCGGGCGCTCGAAGGGAGGTCCCGGCCGGTCAGGCTCGACCGACCAGGCGGCGAGGCGTCTTGCAACGCCCTTCTTCTTTTTCTCGTCAGCCGGCTGCTGGCAGCCGGACAAAACTCTTCTCTTGTCTGCAATCTTCGCGGGGGCGCGCCAGTGCACCCGCCGGGTGTAGCTCCCGAGATTCGGGCCGACTGCTGAGCAATCGGGCCGGATCTTCCGGCAACGACTTTGTCTTCTTTCCTCGCGGGGGCGCGTCAGCGCACCCGCTGGGTGTAGCCCCCGAGATTCGGGCCGACTGCTGAGCAGTCGGGCCGGATCTGCCGGCAACTACTTTGTCTTCATTCCTCGCGGGGGCGCGTCAGCGCACCCGCTGGGTGTAGCCCCCGAGATTCAGGCTGACTGCTGTGCAGTCGGGCCGGATCTCCCGGCGACTACTTTGTCTTCTTCTCTTTTGGGGCGACTCCAAGATAAGCCGAGTCTCCTTGCATACTGCTCAATTTCATGCGCATGATATATCAAAATGTTCATCATGAGGTTCTCTTCATTTTGTTCGATTGTGCCATGTCTTTTTGAGTTCATCTTGATGCCTAAATCATCGTTGCAGAACTGCTATATGATGTTTGCTGCTGTCTGTTAACAGAACTTGATGTTTTGTCATTTTTGTTGCATTTGATGCGTGCATCTTATGAGCATGATCTCCACATGTGTTTTGGGATATGCCATGCCATGTTTACGGAGGTGCTTGCCATGTATTTTTGTGATTTATGTGGTGACTAGAACAAGCATGCAAACTAGGCTTCGTGATGTTGCTGATTTCAGTCCCTGTTCTGCTGTTACTTTGATGCCATGTAAACTTGATGCTACAGAGAGATCCGTGCTTATTGTGAGATACTTCAGTAAGGATGTTTTGAACATATGGTTATTCTCTATCCATCCGTGCCCCTGTTTGAAATTATGTAGTAGTGTAGCATGTCATTTTCTGGCTCTACTTTTGCTATAAAATGTTTCCTGGCAGATTGTTTACATGTTATTCAATTTTGCCAAGGTTGTTGTAGCTGATCCTTGCATATTATGAGCTTGTTCTTGCCATGTTTAGTTTCATAAACATGTCTTATTTATGATGCTATGCTTATCTTGTCATGCAATTACTTGTGATGAGTGAATCGAGCTCGCAAAGATGCCTTCATAATTTTGTTAATGATATGCTTATCTGTCAACGAAACTTGCTATGTTTACATGGGTGCGAACATATCTTCTGATCCTTTTTGGCTCATGGCCAGTAAGGGAGTTTTGTTATTTTTCTTTAGTATTAACATGCCATTCCTTTGGTTGCCATGATAAGTTCCTATAACATGTTGTTTGATAGCTCTAAACATTGCAACCTGATGTTATTTTTGCCAAGTCTGTAAACTGTTATTATTTGCAATATTGTCATGTCCTTTTGAGCATGCTATAGTGTTTTCTGTAGATAGCTCAGTGTTCATGTTTTGTCATGCTTTACGTTTAATTCATGTCCATGCCTTTTGTTTTCACGTTGAGATGCTGTAGCATATTTTTTTGATGCTTGCTAGATGCCTAGTTTCTGTTTTGGACAGCTTGTCCTTTAAAGTTGTATGTATGTGTTGAACCGTTGCTCCGTTTTGAGTGTGCTCTACATGAAACTTGCTTGATTTTGCACGAAGTTTCATATTATCATGTTGTATCCATGTTTTGAGAGTGTTTGCTTGATATTTGTATGCATTTTGCATCAATGCCATGTTTAACTTGTTTTGCTCATATCTTCTAGGCCGTATCTCCGAATTAAATGAACTTTATATGTAACTTGACTAGAATTTCATGTAGATCTTCTTGGTGCATCTTAACTTGCTGTTTAACAACATGAACATAAGTTTTATTCAGTTCTGAACCAATTTCTAAATTTGCATATGAGGACTTACCGGATTTATTATATGTTGTTTCCGCCCTCATTTAAACTTGCTTTGACGTGTTGTTCTTGTTTGCATCATCTCTTGCCATGAGTAGCTTCATATAGCTTTGGCATGCATCATACTTGGTTGAGCATCATGCCTTGTTCATGTTTTGTGTGTTTACCATGTGTTTGCTTCTTTCTAGCTGTGCTCCTTCTTGTTAGTTCCTGTTTCGTTGCGATCGTGAGGATTCGTTCGTCTACGCTTGGTTCGTCTTCGTGGCTTCATCTTCTTCATGGACTCGCTCTTCTTCCTTGCGGGATTTCAGTCAAGATAACCGTTACTTTGGATCTCACTACTATCATTGCTATGCTAGTTGCTTCGTTCTATCGCTATGCTGTGCTACCTATCACTTGCTCTTCAAGCCTCCCTAATTGCCATGTCAGCCTCTAACCTTTTTACCCTTCCTAGCAAACCGTTGCTTGGCTATGTTACCACTTTTGCTCAGCCCCTCTTATAGCGTTGTTAGTTGCAGGCGAAGTTGAAGATTGCTCCATGATGGATAGGATTATGTTGGGATATTACAATATCTCTTATTTAATTAATGCATCTATATACTTGGTAAAGGGTGGAAGACTTGGCCTTATGCCTGGTGTTTTGTTCCACTCTTGCCGCCCTAGTCTCCGTCAAACCGGTGTTATGTTCCTTGATTTTGTGTTCCTTACGCGGTTGGGTGATTTATCGGACCCCCTTGACAGTTCTCTTTGAATAAAACTCCTTCAGCAAGGCCCAACCTTGGTTTTACCATTTGCCTCACCTAAGCCTTTTTCCCTTCGGTTTCCGGAGCCCGAGGGTCATCTTTATTTACCCCCTGGGCCAATGCTCCTCCGGGTGTTGGTCCAGCCTGAGCGATGTCCGGCGCCCCCTGGGCAACAAGGGTCTATGCCAACCCGACGTTTGGCTCATCCGATGTGCCCTGAGAATGAGATATGTGCAGCTCCTATCGGGATTTGTCGGCATATCGGGCGGCTTTGCTGGTCTTGTTTTACCATTGTCGAAATGTCTTGTAAACCGGGATTCCGAGACAGATCGGGTCTTCCTGGGAGAAGGAATATCCTTCATTGAGCGTGAGAGCTTGTGATGGGCTAAGTTGGGACACCCGTGCAGGGTATAAACTTTCGAGAGCCGTGTCCGCGGTTATGTGGTAGATGGGAATTTGTTAATATCCGGTTGTAGAGAACTTGACAATTGACTTAATTAAAACGCATCAACCGCGTGTGTAGCCATGATGGTATCTTTTCGGCAGAGTCCGGGAAGTGAACACGATTTTGGGTTATGTTTGACGTAAATAGGAGTTCAGGATCACTTCTTGATCATTGCTAGCTTCACAACCGTTTCGTTTGCTTCTCTTCTCGCTCTTTTTTGCGTATGTTAGCCACCATATCATGCTTAGTCGCTGCTGGAACCTCATCACTTTACCCCTTTCTTACCCTTTAAGCTTTGCTAGTCTTGATACCCATGGTAATGGGATTTTTGAGTCCTCGTGGCTCACAGATTACTACAACAACAGTTGCAGGTACAGGTTTTGCGATGATCATGACGCGAGAGCGATGTTTACTTGTGTTGGAGTTCTTCTTCTACTTATTCTTCGATCAGGGGATAGGTTCCAGGTCGGCAGCCTGGGCTAGCAGGGTGGATGTTGTTTGAGTTTCTGTTTGTGTTTCATCTATAGTCGGATGGTGCTCTTATGTAAGACGATGTTGTATTCGAGTGGCATTGTATGCCTTTTGTATGTATCCCCATCTATTATGTAATGTAGTTGTAATGATATCCACCTTAGAAAAGCGTAGCAATATGCGGTTCTATCCTTGTGGGACCTTCGAGTCTCTTTAGGATAGTATCGCATATTGGGCGTGACAAGTTGGTATTAGAGCCTCGACCGACCATAGGAGCCCCCTTGATTAGTCGTGTAGTTTGGTCGTTGTTGAGTCTAGAAGAAAACTGTTTTCGGAGTCTGTTATATCGGAGAGTAGGAATTCTTTTTACTCCTCGGCCCCTTCGTCGCTCTAGTGAGGAATCTTGGCATAGGTGTTTTGAGTTACTCCTCTTCCCTTTCAAATTTTTCTTTAGGATCACGCAGTTGGTTTCCCGAGCGTTGGTTCTCAGCTCTTTTCATCCGGTGCATTTCTCGTCAAGGTGATTCGACCTCTTTGTTTTCGCAATACCAATTGTCGTAGTATTCTC
>NC_041391.1:205849587-205850570 GCF_002162155.2 Triticum dicoccoides | reverse complement strand
GGGGGGGGTATTCAAGACGACATATGCCACAAGGTGGCTTTGTGTGAGGGCAAGACTGCTGCCGGAATATCCAGGGATGGGTATGCGAGTAGCACGCGCTAGTTTACCCAGGTTCGGGGCTCTTCGGAGAGATAATACCCCTACTCCTGCATGTCTGAGTATATATCTGGGGTGTACATCGGGCAGTACAAAGTGCTCCTGGAGCTGTATCTGGAGTCAGTGCCATAGGCATCTGACTTGCTATATATGCATATGAGCTAGTGGCTGCATGTGCCTGAGCATGCATGCGTCAGTGGCCTTGTGGCCGGCCAAGTGCATGTGGCGTGGCTATCTCTCTGGTGGATGGATGGATGGGTGCCTTATATAGGCATGGGGGTAGCTTACTACCTAAGCTAAGGTAGTGGACATGAGGGCATGGTGTGGGTGTCATGCTTGTCTCCTGGGTCACTTCATAAATAGTGCCCAGGGACAAGTGACATTGTACATGATGGCGTCGTGGTACGGTTGTCTTGTCCACGGTATGGTCCTCTCGTCGGAGTCTTGTCGGTGTCGGGTCGGGTTGCAGTCGGCAGCCGGCTGGTTGGCGCAGTCGGCAGCCGACTGGTCAGAGCAGTCGGCAGCCGGGAGCCAGCCGGTTGGAGCAGTCGGACGGGGAGCCGGCAGGAGCGGCCGGGCAGTCGGACTGAGGGGCTTTGCTAGCCACGATGTGTTGATTTATTGTCTTGCCGTCTTCGTGGTACCCGTGGCCCATTACTCCGACACCAATCCTCAGTTGTTTTCTTTTCCCACCCTCCCACCCCTTTTTCTCCTCAGAGCCGGAGTCCGTAATCGAGTATCCATCCTACTCGTGCGAAGCCTTTGCTTTCTTTCAACCAATGTTTTTCTCTTCAAGATATTCGTTGGTTCTCCCTTCCAGGTGCCTTTGTTTTCCCGCCCTCCCACCCTTTTTCTTCCCGGAATCTGAGTCTCTTTCGACCATCAAT
>NC_041391.1:205847140-205849447 GCF_002162155.2 Triticum dicoccoides | reverse complement strand
TTTCATTCGTGCGGAGCCTCTTAAGTCTTTCGTTCATTATTTCAACCGGTGAATTCTCGTCTCGTTTGACATTCTTCTCTCTTTTTCTTTTCCGGTGGACTCAATTCATGTTTTTTCGGTGATGATCATATTCTTTTCCTTGGATCACGTGTCTTCCCTGTTTGTTCGCCTCTCGCCAGTTTATCCTTCTGGAGTGCTCAAGATATCTCAGGAGATTCGTCTGTGTTCCAATTAATTCGAGGTTATCACCTTATTCAAATATTTCAATTGTTCCGGCGCATCATCTATCTGTTCAACAATCCTTTTCAACGGTGTTTTCTTTTAGTGGTCCCTAACCCACAGGTCTTTTCCCAGTATCTTACCTGACTCTTCTAATTATTCCAGAGCTATTCCCAAATTCTTTTCAAAGTGTGACGTAAGAATGGATTCCATCAGTCACATGCCTTCTCCAAGATCGTTTTCAAATTCTTTTCATTGTTGGCTCAACCTCTTCGCTTTTCATTCTCCCGGAGTATCTCAGCAATTTTGGTGGCGTTTTCCGTCGTCATTTGAAGACCGAAGAAGAGTTTTTCCTCTAAATCTTGTCTATTTTCTCAAAGATCCCCGGTTCTAGCTTCATGTTATCCTCTCGAATTTTTCCATTTGTCAGATATTCCTTTTCTTACCCATCCGGAGTATGTCAGAAGTTGTTTTCCTGTTTCTTTTCACCGGAGGCCATCGTCCAGAAGAATTCATCGTCCTCACATTTCAGCTACCGTTATCCAATTATCCTGGTGCTTCATTCAAGTGTTCCTTAATCAGCTCATGATCTCTTTGTTCTTTTGCATCTAAATCCCCTCAAGCATATTGTTCTTCTAATTCTTCCCGGTGATTCATTCTCTTTTAACAGTCATTTTCTAATTCTTACGGTGGTTCGTTCAAGATTCTTTTTCTTTGATTATCATATTAATTCATTCGTTCTTTCCAATCCTACCGGAGGTTCTTTGAAGACCTTCTCAAGTTTGCGATATGTCACTTCTCAATCCTTTTCAAGAAGAATAAGTAGTATGCAAAAATCCTTTGCTTGTCATTAATTTAATTTGGTGAAGGATAAGCATACAATAAATCTTATTCTTATTTCATCAAAGTGATTAATCCCTTCCTTCGGAGGTTGTTCTTGATGAATAAATTCTAGTTTCAAGTGTTTACATCTTTTATTTTCCGGAGTTCAAATTTCCTCGGCCATTTTGTCGGAACCTCCATCTAAATCACCGCAAGGCTTGAATCTTTATTCTTTCATCCTTCATTTCTATCTCATCATCCTTTTGTCACCGGAGTTCTTCATGGTGGTTCTTCATGATTTAATTCATTCCTCAAGTGTTCATCAAGATTCTTATCGAAGGAGCTCAAGTATCTTTCCTTCTTGCTTTTTGAAGTGCAATTAATTCTCCGCATTCTTTTGAAGTGGAGTTTTGCATTTCTTCGTTCTTCTTAGCTTTCCAATCATTTCCGTTTGTGGCCGGTTATCACCTTATGATCTTGAGATGTTACCTATAAGACCACAACAAGCTTATTCTTTTCGTTGTTGATTTTCTCAACAACTCCGTTTAAACCTTCCTTCTAAAGATGCTTTCAATATCATTCGTGGCACAAGTTGTCATTTTCTTCTCCGTTCTTTTCATTCAACTCTTTCAATTCTTTCCGGAGGTTTTGTGTCATGTCTTCATCAAGTATCATTCCATCCTCTCAAGCTCGTGTTATCTTGGAGTCGCCATCTGAGACTCGGCTTATCTTGGAGTCGCCATCTGGGACTCGGCTTGAGGGGCGCAGCCTGCCCCGATGTCTTGAAAGGTTCTGGGGCTCGGGTTAGCCTACCCGTCGGCCATTACTCCGACAGTAGTCCCCGAAGCTGGTGAGGCTCCGACAGTGACACTTTGTGGGGCCTCAACAGTTTCATTCTTCCGGTGGTGGAATCTGGGCTTCGCTTGCCGTCTTCCTCCAGGCCGACTATTCGAAGTCGGATCCATAGAGGGCCGTCTTGCTCTATAAAGAGCTCGAAAGTCGTGGCGGGAGACCAGGCGGCGTGCCTGATACGCTTCCCCGCAGCCCCCCGCCGCGGTCCTATCGCACGGCGCCACGCGGCGAGGGCAGTCTGCTTGCCCACGCGCGCGACGGGACGGGCCGTCAGGCGGGGCCGGCCACTACCGTGCCTCGGCACGCGAACGGATCCGCTGCGGCCGTGCGAACGGTTGGGCTTCTCACGTCGTTACTGCACGCAGTAACTTCGTGGGGTAAATCATGGGGCGGCATGGGGTTCTGAGCGCAGTT
>NC_041391.1:205837468-205846750 GCF_002162155.2 Triticum dicoccoides | reverse complement strand
TTCTTGCCGCCGGCGAGCAGAACCACACCGCACCAATCAGTGATGAGCTCTTCCTCCGCCGCCGCGGCTTCGGCCATGTGTTCCAGCGCGTGGGACGGCTCGGAGGTAGACGACGACCTCATCGAGTTCCTCCGCAAGACGCGCCACCTCCCCGGTGCACACCTCGTGCGAGCCTGCACCGCGCCGGCGAGGGAGATATCACCGGCGCCGGAGGAGGGCGAGCGGGTCATCTTCCGCTCGCACCTCATGCGCGGCCTGGGGCTGCCGGCGAGCGGCTTCTTTCGCTCCTTCTTGGAGTTTCACGGGCTCCAGCCGCACCACCTCATCCCGAAAACGATGGTGCTGCTGTCCGCCTTCGCCACTCTATGCGAAGGTTTCCTCGGCGTTCTCCCCACCATCGAGCTGTGGGGAGAATTCTTCTCATCTAAGATCGACACGCATGTCGCCGGCATGCCGGCTCAATGCGGTGCCTTCATCGTGATGCAGCGATCGACGGCCGACAACCCCTTCCCTTCCATCTCACTGATCAAGTCGGTGAAGATGTGGCAGCGCTCATACTTCTACGTGAAGAACCTCACCCCTAACGGCGACTAGGTTAATCTGCCGCCTTATGAAGCCGGCGCACCAGCTGGGAGGCTTCCCAGCTGGTCTCATCGAGTCAAGACGCTGCCTCCCGCCGGAGCCGCCGCCGTAGCGCGACTCCGAGTCTTGACGCAGTCAGAGGGCCTCGTCGGGGCCGACTTGCTGGCCGCCTTCGTGGCGCGCCGAGTCCTCCCGCTCCAAGGCCGGCCTTATCTGATCAGTCAGATGAGCGGCCACCGAGACCCGAGTCGGATGAGCACCAAGGAGATGCCCCGTGCAAAGGTGGCAAACATAGTGAACCATATCACGAACTGCGAGCTCGGGGAGGACTGTCAGTTCGGCAAGGAGCCGTACTCGCACGCCAACCCCCCTCCAGTGGTAAATCGCATCTCCTTATTGCTTTGTCTTCTTTATAGCCGAATTCGACTTCTATTTTATTGGTTTCTTCTGAACTAGAACCCCCTCATACAGCCCGCAGCCGGCGTCACGAGACCGCCTCGTGAGTTCGTCCCTGACCGAGCGGAGAGCAACGTCAACGACCCCGACTTGGGGGCGGCGGCGATGGAAGCCGACGCCGAAGGTGGAGGAGGAGGAGCGGGAAGCGGCCTCAGGCCCTCGGCCACCTTCGCCGACTGGCCTGTGAACGACGCCGAAGGGGAAGTCGTCCCGCGCCATCAGCCAAGGGTCGGCCCCTCGGGCGCGGGTTCCTCTGCCGGCTTGGCCGGCCAAGGCGGCGCGAAGAGGCGCCACGCCGGCTGAGTGCGCCTGGTGGCAAGTTGAAGAAGTTTAAGGGGGTGACCGCCGCGACCAAGCGGGAGGAGGCGGCCGCGAAGGCCAACCGCTTCCGTAGGGAAGTGAGAAGGCCGCCGCTAGTCTCTGTGTAAGTTTTTTTTTCACTTTTGTCTTTATTTTCCTCCGGTGAGTCTTGTCCGAGTTCTTCTTTTGCACTCCCCTTTTTTCTTCAGGGCCCCCCTTTCCCTTGAAAGGGTCGCCGTCCCCTCCGTCATGGGGTCGGCAGATATGTCCGCCAATACTCGGCGGGTCGACCCCGCCGCCGACCTTCGGGAGGCGACGGAGCAAAACGCGCGGGAGAAGCGCGATGAGGAGGAGGCTGACCGCTTGGAGAAGGCGGAGACCGAGAAGGCGGCTGCCTTCGCCTAGAAGAAGCTGGAGGAGGCTGAAGCTGCCCTTGCAGCGAGACGGCGAGCTGAGGAGGCCGCACATCGCCAATCAGCGTTGCTCGTTGCCCCACTATCCTCCGCACCGCCGCCTCCGGAATTTACGGGGCAGACCGGAGAAGCCGGCGTCGAGAACCCCGTCGTGGAGAAGGAGAGCGGCAAGGCCTCAATGTCGGACACGCTTGTGCCGCCTCCAGCGCCGTCTGGGAGGGCCCACGGCAATCAGCCGACAGGCCCGCCGGTGCCGCCGACTGAGGATGAGGTCGAGGCGAGGCTGCTTCTTCAAGTTGCCTCGCCAGCGCACCTCCGCCTCGAGAAGGCGACTTCGGTGCCGCGGCCCCTGGAGGTCGGTGTCGCTAGCTCGGCCATCCCAGACGCTGAGGCGACGAGTGCCGTGACGGTTGGGTGGGTGCGCGGAGGCGGCACGGGCATGCTGAACCAGGCGCTTCTGGATGTCCAAGCGAAGCTGCAAGCCGAGGGCGACGCCCTCCAGATCTGCACCAAGGCGCATCTAGCGTCGCGAGCGGCCGTCCGGGTATGTTTTCCTCTTTGATTTTTGTCCTTCTTGCCCTTCTCTGTGGGGGCGCGCCAGCGCACCCACTGGGTGTAGTCCCCGAGTTTCGGGCCGGCTGCTGAGCAGGCGGCTCGGAACTCCCTCTGGCGAGTTCCAAGTATTTATCTTTGTCTGAAATTTTTGTTTGCAGGAGTATCACAACCTCCGCGCCACTGCCTTCAACCGCAATGTTGAGGAGTTGAGCAAGCGAACTACCGACTTGACGGAAAGCCGAAGTAAGTTCTTTTTCTCTTCTTCGCGGGGGCGCGCTGGCGCACCCGCGGGCTGTAGTCCTCGAGATTCAGGCCGACTTCTGAGCAGTCGGGCCGGATCTTCCCGGCGATCTTCTTTCTCGACGACTTCAACGTCTCCTTCTTTGTTCTTCTTTTTCGCGGGGGCGCGCTGGCGCACCCGCGGGCTGTAGTCCCCGAGATTCGGGCCGACTGCTGATCAGTCGGGCCGGATCTTCTCGGCGATCTTCTTTGCTGACGACTTATTCGTCTCTTTCTTTCGTTCTTCAGGGGCTAACGCCACTCTTCAGGAGCAGCTGGGTGAAGTTAACACCGCCTTGCGCGTCAAGGGGGAGGAGTGCAGCAAGCTTACTGTGGAGGGCGATCTGCTTGCTGCGCAGCTGGCCGAGCAGAAGGAGCTGCTCAAGGAAATGCAGGACGAGGCCGAGAAGAAGGAGGCTGCTCTTCTGGCCGAGTTCGAGAGCGAGCGCTCCTCCTGGACCGACAAGGAGGCGATGCTGACCTCCGGCTTCCATGAGATCAAGGACATCGTCGATGGTGAGTTTCTTTCTTTGAGTTTCCGACTATGTGTCAGGCTGACTTCTGATTTTTTGACTTGCTTCTTTTTTTGTCTTGGCAGACTTCTTTCCTGGCTACTCACAAGCAGTCCCTCTGGCCATCAAGGCTGATCGTGAGGCACGGAGGGCAAGCGGCAAGGTGATTTCCGCCAACGCTCCCCTGACTGTCGATGAGCAACTTCTGAGTATCGAGGCCCGTCTTCGTCCGGCCCATCAGCTGATGCGCCGGGTTCAGCGTGCCAGCGCCCAGGCAGTTGCCGCCCTGTGGCCAGACATGCCGGCTCTGTGCACTGCCAGTCGGACTGCCGACTGGCTGGAGGTCGCAGCCGACCGCTTGAGGCCTGGAAGGGTTCCTCGGCCCGGGCCGGCGCGCGTCGGGCCTTGGAATTCGTCAAGGCATGGTATCCGGGGCTGGACCTGGACCGTCTGGCCGCGTTCCGATCAGAGGCCCAGGCCGAGCTGGAGGCTGTGGAGGGCGCCCTTGTTGAGCGTGTGGCGGCAATCGCCGACTATACAGACACCAGTGTCTTCGTCCCTGAGCGGGCTGCAGGCGGCGAGGAGGTGCCGCCAGAGTGGTTCTGGATGAACCTAGAATATGGCGAGGACTCAGCGGAGGTGATTGACTCCAGCACCGAGGAAGAAGGCGAGGCGGAGGACGAAGGTGAGACGGAGGCGCCAGAAGACGGAGCGGGCGACCAGCCTCAGCTCGACCGCGCCTCTAGCAACGAGCCGTGTCCGATCGGGCTGACTGCCGCTGGCGGCGATCAAGCCGAGACTGCCCAGTCGGCCGCCCCGGCGCCTGACACCACTGTCTCCTCCAACCCTCCGAACCCGTCTACTGCTCCCTAGGCTGCCTTCTGGCTTTATTTTATCTGCTCTAGAAAGTCTTTGAGGAACTTGTTAATTTGCACAATTCCACCCTCGGGGTGTATTTTGAACTTCTGTCTGAAGATTCGGCCAATGGGCCTATGCTATGTAAATATTAATCCGAGTTCTATCTTTCCTTGCTCGTTGCTCCTTTGGCTTTTTTCCTTTGCCGCCTTCCCCTAGTTGCCGCTTTGTCAGCTGGATAACCGCTCTGTAGGCTGCCGCTGGACCAAATGCCTGGCTTCTTTGGGGAAAGCAAGTACTTGCCTTTCATTGGAGTTTATTTAACAAGTTGGATAGAAAGCGGCAAGCCGAATACTCGCGAGTCGGCTTGTGAAAGGGGGCTGGAAGCCGGCTTAGGCTATGTTAATGTTTTTAGGTCCTTAGCCATTTTTCGTGTGAACGCCTATTCATCCTTACTCCTGCCTACCAAACAGTCGCTCTACAAGCTGCGGCTTCTGGCAAGAGACGGCTTAGGTGCCGCACACTACTTGTCCGACTTCAGGAAACATTTCATAGCGCCAGACGGCGAGTCCCCGGCCTGACTAGTCGAACCCGGCGCCAAGCGGTGTAGCAAGAAGTAGCATGCTTGAAGGCATAATTCTTATCATACAGATAATCAAAAGGGGCAGTCCCCGAGCTCGTCTCGGGGGGCCCGAAGCCTTGGTACTTTAATACAAAGGGGTAGAGTGATACATACTGAATCAACTGTAAAATCTTTGAAGGAGGTTTGCATTCCATGGATGTTCCGACTCTTTGCCAGAGTCGTCTCTCTTGCATGCTCGGGGCTTCTGAGCATCAATCAGGTGGTAGGAGTCGTTGCCCAGCACCTAGCTGCTAATGAAGGGGCCTTCCCAAGGTGCCGACAGCTTGTGCTCGCCGACTATCCACTGGATCAACCGGAGCACAAGGTCGCCCTCTTGGAAAGATCTTGGCCGGACCTTCCTGTTGTAGTATGGCGCAGACTCTGCTGGTAGATGCCGGACCGACTGAGTGCCAACAGCCGGCCCTCTTCCAGCAGATCGACACCGTCTTGACGTGCTTCTTCTGCTTCCTCCTTGGTGTACATGGTGACTCGCGGGGAGTCGAATTCTATGTCCGTCGGGATGACGGCTTCAGCACCGTAGACGAGGAAGAAAGGCGTGAAGCCGGTTGACTTGTTTGGAGTCGTGTGCAGACTCCAGAGGACGGCTGGCAGCTCCTCAAGCCAACAGCCAGCCGAACGCTCCAGTGGTTCGACCAGACGGGGCTTGATGCCGGATAGGATGAGGCCATTTGCTCGCTCCACCTGGCCGTTTGACTGCGGATGGGCGACGGACACTAAGTCCAGTCGGATGCCCTGCGTTGCGCAGAAACGGGCCAAGGCTCCTTTGGCAAAATTTGTGCCATTATCGGTGATGATGCTGTGTGGTATGCCATACCGAGTCGTAATGTCGGCGATGAAGGTTACTGTAGTCGGACCATTCAACTTCTTGATGGGTTTGATCTTTACAGGGTTGCACTCTATGCCGCGTTCAGAGACCAGGAAGCCAAGGAGCTGGCCGACTGGTACTCTGAAGACGCACTTCTCCGGATTGGTCTTGATCTGGAATTGGCACATATTCTCAAAGGTTTCTTGGAGATCTTCCAACAGTGTCCCACACTTTTCCGTTTTCACCACCACATCATCCACGTAGACGTGGGCATTTCTGCCGAGTTGCTTGAGGAGACACTTCTGCATGCAACGCTGAAAGGTGGCGCCGGCATTCCTCAAGCCGAACGTCATAGTCAGGTAGCAGAAGGCTCCAAACGGCATGATGAAGGCAGTCTTCAGTCTGTCTGCCGGGTTCAGCTTGATCTGGTGATATCCCGAATATGCATCTAAGAAGCTCAACAGCTCGCATCCGGCTGTGGAGTCTATCACCTGGTCAATCCTTGGCAGAGCAAATGGATCTTTGGGGCAAGCTTTGTTGAGGCTTGTGTAGTCGATACACATCCGCCACTGCTTGTTCTTCTTCAACACTAGGATCGGGTACGCCAACCATTCTGGAAAGAACACCTCTATAATGAAGCCGGCCACTAGGAGTCAGGCTATCTCTTCTCCACCAACTCTTCTCTTCTCCTCTGACAGGCGGCTCAAGGGCTGCCTGACGGGCTTCACATCAGATCGGACATGTAACTTGTGCTCGGCGAATTCCGTCGGTACACCTGGCATGTCTTTAGGGGACCATGTGAAGATGTCTCAATTCTCACGGAGGAAATCGACGAGCTCGCCTTCCTATTTGCTGTCTTGGTTTGCGCCTATGACAGCATGCCTCTCCGGATGCTCCGGGTCCAAAGGTATCCTCTTTGTTTCTTTTGCCGGCTTGAACAAACCCTCAGCTTCCGACTCCTTGGGGTCGGGCGACATCTCTGGCTGCTTGCCGGCCATTGCCACAATCCGATCAAGGAGCCGCCTCTCAGCTGCGATCACCAGGGACTCGGCCAGCCGACTACTCTCGGCCGTGCAGGCGGACAACTTCCTGTAGTTGCCGGCCACGGTCAGAATCCCCTTTGAACTTGGCATCTTCATCTTGAGGTAAGCGTAGTGGGGGACCGCCATGAACTTGGCCAAAGCAGGTCGGCCAAGCAATGCTTGGTATGGGCTTTCAAGGTCCACCACTTCAAACCAAACTGGCTCTCGGCGAAAATGATCTTTGTCTCCGAGGAGGACATCTATCTGGATCTTGCCGATTGGGGAGCAAGAAAGGCCAGGTACAATGCCGTGGAAAACAGTTCGGCTGCTTTGGAGCTGTCTCTGCTTGATTCCTAATTTCTCCATGGTATCCTTGTACAGGATGTTGATGCTGCTGCCTCCGTCTATCAACACTCGCGAGAAGCGAGCAGCCCGCCTATCAGTGGCCAAGGTAGCACTCAGAACCAAGGCGTAGGAGCCCGGATTCGGCATCACCTCTGGGTGATCAGCTCTGCTCCAACTAATAGGCTTCTCGGACCAATGCATAAACTCCAGAGTTTCTGATGCTACCGCATTTACCTCTTGCTGCTGCAACCGTCTGCTGCGTCGATCATCAGCCATACTGGTGAACACTACATAAGCTCCGTGCTCTTCTGGGTATTCATCTTGTACGGTGCCGACTGGCCTGGCAGCCGGCTGTTGGGGTGGCTTTGGAGGTGACGGCCCAGCAGGCGGAGGAGGAAGGAGGTCGTCTCCTTTGGCGATTCTGGTGAGCCAGTGGCATTTTCGGGTGGTATGGTTTGACGGCTTCGCGCCGTTATGGAACTTGCAATGACCATCTAGAGTCTTCTTGTAAGAGAAGGCCGGCAACCAGTTGGACTTGCCGCCTTTCTGTCGCTTCGCCGGAGGCTGCCCCTCAGGCTGTTGGTCTTCGACTGTCGCAACCTGCCGACTGCTGGAAGTCGGCTGTGGGGCCTTGCGCTTGTGATCATTCTGCTGCTGTCGCCGACTGGTGTCTCTAGCCGGAGTTTTGGGAGCTTGAGGGGCCACTTTGCCAGTCGCACTAACTTGAACTCTGTCTTCATGGAGGAATCGGCCGTGGCATACTTGTCTGCTATGACCAGCAACTCGTCGAGGGTCTCTGGCTCGTCGCACAGGAGCCTGTGCTTGATGAGGGTGCCTTCTCTGCACCCGGCGGTGAAGTACTCGATAGCCTGCACCTCGTGCACGCCCTTGCAGGAGTTCCGAAGCTCGCCCCATCGCGTGAGGTAATCGCAAGTCGACTCGTCCTGGCCTTGCACGCACAAGGAGAGCTGGCGCGGCTTGGGGGGTCGCTTGTACATGCTTGTGAAGTTGCGGATGAAAGCCTCGGTGAAGTCGGCCCAACTATTGATGCTGCGGGGCTTCAAACTGTTCAACCATGTCCGGGCCGTACCCTGGAGCATGAGCGGAACGTACTTCACGGCAACGCGCTTGTTGCCGTTTGCTATGTTGATGGCTGTGGAGTAGACAACTAGCCAATCTTCCGGCTTCACGGAGCCAATGTACTTGGGTGTGTCTCGGGGGAGCGTGAATCCT
The DNA here is from genome assembly GCF_002162155.2 of Triticum dicoccoides. Classification (NCBI taxonomy): domain Eukaryota; kingdom Viridiplantae; phylum Streptophyta; class Magnoliopsida; order Poales; family Poaceae; genus Triticum; species Triticum dicoccoides. The sequence continues at coordinate 205,838,750 of NC_041391.1, read as the reverse complement.
TCGGGAAAGGGCTCGTCTCGAATGCGGGGTCCAAAGCAGGGCGGGCCCAACTCATCTTCTTCTTCCAGCGCCAGGGATCGGTGGAGTCGGTCGATCCGGTGGCGGGCGTCGTTCTCTCCGACTCTGTCTCGACGGCCAAGGCGGTCGCCGAGAGTCGGATGCTCAACAGACGGCGGGGAGACTCATCTTTCTCTTCGTGGTGGGGGAGGCAGGTAGTCGCCCTGCCGTTCCACTGCTCTCGGGCGGCCGTCTTGGTCGCGCTCGATGGTGATACGAGTCCGACTGTGGCTGACAGCCAGATCCTTCTCTCTTCTTCCGCGGGCTCCGCCAGTCGGCGTCCGAGACATCGCGCCTTGATCTCGGCGGGGAGGTAAGTCATCATTTTGTCGTTGCGGCACCTCCGTTCGGCAGCCGGCTTCGTTCTATGCGGCAGCCGCTTTGAGGAGTCGCTGGACTCGCTAGGTCAGCAAGCGGCGCTCTTCACCTTCGAAGTTGTCTAGTTCGTCCGCCGCCGCCTGGGCGACGCGGATGTTCTCCACAGGCGTGGCATACACGGGGCGATCGGCCCCGAACAGGTTGGCGATGGCCGCGCCGCCTTGTCGGACCGCGCCTAGGCGGCTAGGCCCAGTCGGGACTGGCGAGCCGCCCACGGCGTGATCCATCTCACGTTGGTAGGCCTCCGACAAGCGTCTCATGCTTGCCAGCTTCTTCGCGCCTTCGATGAGCTGAAGGCGGCGTGCCTCTAGCGTCTCGGCGTCAGCGTCCTCCAGAATGGGCGCCGTCAGGTCTCGCAGAGCCGCGTCGAGCAAGTCGTGAGCTCCTTCACCGGAGTGCTCGCCATGACTAATAATGAGCACCTCCGTGATGGCGCTTCCGCCGCTCTCCTCGTGAGGGAGCGGCTCGTTGTAGATCACCACATTGGTGGGGAACGTGTCGAGCGACACACTGTCGGAGTCGACCAACATCGGGTCGGTGGAGCCTACGGACTCCAAGTCCATGGCAGGCTCGCCGGCGACGTGGAGATGGTCGAGGAGGCCCGCGAGGAGGCTTTCGGGGCCACCCATGGCCTCATCGGATGCAGGCTCGTTGAAGATGCAAACCTCGCCAAGAAGGTCAGCGGGGCAGCTCGCCGCGCAGGCGTCGTCGATCCTTGCAGCGCTACAGGGCAAGCGCCATCGGGCGTGCCGGGCTGGCTACGCTCGCGGGGGAGGAAGAGGGTTCCCGTCCAGAGCAGGTCTCCGGACGACGGTGCACCTCGCCCCACGGTGGGCGCCAAATGTCG
>NC_041391.1:205833673-205837297 GCF_002162155.2 Triticum dicoccoides | reverse complement strand
GGTGCAAGATGACATATGCCACAAGGTGGCTTCGTGTGAGGGCAAGACTGCTGCCGGAATATCCGGGGACGGGTATGCGAGTAGCACGCGCTAGTTTACCTAGGTTCGGGGCTCTCCGGAGAGATAATACGCCTACTCCTGCATGTTTGAGTATATATCTGGGGTGTTCATCGGGCAGTACAAAGTGCTCCTGGAGCTGTATCTGGAGTCAGTGCCATAGGCATCTGACTTGGTATATATGCATATGAGCTAGTGGCTGCATGTGCCTGAGCATGCATGCGTGAGTGGCCTTGTTGCCAGCCAAGTGCATGTGGCGTGGCTATCTCTCTGGTGGATGGATGGATGGGTGCCTTATATAGGCATGGGGGTAGCTTACTACCCAAGCTAAGGTAGTGGACATGAGGGCATGGTGTGGGTGTCAAACATTGTACATGATGGCGTCGTGGTACGGTTGTCTTGTCTGCGGTATGGTCGTCTCGTCGGAGTCTTGTCGGTGTCGGGTCGGGTTGCAGTCGGCAGCCGACTGGTTGGCGCAGTCGGCAACCGACTAGTCAGAGCAGTCAGCAGCCGGGAGCCGGCCGGTTGGAGCAATTGGACGGGGAGCCGGCAGGAGCGGCCGGGCAGTCGGACTGAGGGGCTTTGCTAGCCCCGATGTGTTGATTTATTGTCTTGCCGTCTTCGGGGTACCCGTGGCCCATTACTCCGACACCAATCCTCAGTTGTTTTCTTTTCCCACCCTCCCACCCCTTTTTCTCCTCAGAGCCGGAGTCCGTAATCGAGTATCCATCCTACTCGTGCGAAGCCTTTGCTTTCTTTCAACTAGTGTTTTTCTCTTCAAGATATTCGTCGGTTCTCCCTTCCAGGTGCCTTTGTTTTCCCGCCCTCCCACCCTTTTTCTTCCCGGAGTCTGAGTCTCTTTCGACCATCAATTTCATTCGTGCGGAGCCTCTTCAGTCTTTCGTTCATTATTTCAACCGGTGAATTCTCGTCTCGTTTGACATTCTTCTCTCTTTTTCTTTTCCGGTGGACTCAATTCATGTTTTTTCGGTGATGATCATATTCTTTTCCTTGGATCACGTGTCTCCCCTGTTCATTCGCCTCTCGCCAGTTTATCCTTCTGGAGTGCTCAAGATATCTCAGGAGATTCGTCTGTGTTACAATTAATTCGAGGTTATCACCTCATTCAAATATTTCAATTGTTCCGGTGCATCATCTATCTGTTCAACAATCCTTTTCAATGGTGTTTTCTTTTAGTGGGCCCTAACCCACAGGTCTTTTCGCAGGATCTTACCTGACTCTTCTAATTATTCCAGAGCTATTCCCAAATTCTTTTCAAAGTGTGACGTAAGAATGGATTCCATCAGTCACATGCCTTCTCCAAGATCGTTTTCAAATTCTTTTCATTGTTGGCTCAACCTCTTCGCTTTTCATTCTCCCGGAGTATCTCAGCAATTTTGGTGGCGTTTTCCGTCGTCATTTGAAGAACGAAGAAGAGTTTTTCCTCTAAATCTTGTCTGTTCTCTCGAAGATCCGCGGTTCTAGCTTCATGTTATCCTCTCGAATTTTTCCATTTGTCAGATATTCCTTTTCTTACCCATCCGGAGTATGTCAGAAGTTGTTTTCCTGTTTCTTTTCACCGGAGGCCATCGTCCAGAAGAATTCATCGTCCTCACATTTCAGCTACCGTTATCCAATTATCCTGGCGCTTCGTTCAAGTGTTCCTTAATCAGCTCATGATCTCTTTGTTCTTTTGCATCTAAATCCCCTCCAGCATATTGTGCTTGTAATTCTTCCAGGTGATTCATTCTCTTTTAACAGTCATTTTCTAATTCTTACGGTGGTTCATTCAAGATTCTTTTTCTTTGATTATCATTTTAATTCATTCGTTCTTTCCAATCCTACCGGGGGTTCTTTGAAGACCTTCTCAAGTTTGCGATATGTCACTTCTCAATCCTTTTCAAGAAGAATAAGTAGTATGCAAAAATCCATTGCTTGTCATCAATTTAATTTGATGAAGGATAAGCATACAATAAATCTTATTCTTATTTCATCAAAGTGATTAATCCCTTCCTTCAGAGGTTGTTCTTGATGAATAAATTCTAGTTTCAAGTGTTTACATCTTTTATTTTCCGGAGTTCAAATTTCCTCGGCCATTTTGTCGGAACCTCCATCTAAATCACCGCAAGGCTTGAAACTTTATTCTTTCATCCTTCATTTCTATCTCATCATCCTTTTGTCAACGGAGTTCTTCATGGTGGTTCTTCATGATGTAATTCATTCCTCAAGTGTTCATCAAGATTCTTATCGAAGGAGCTCAAGTATCTTTCCATCTTGCTTTTTGAAGTGCAATTAATTCTCCGCATTCTTTTGAAGTGGAGTTTTGCATTTCTTCGTTCTTCTCAGCTTTCCAATCATTTCCGTTTGTGGCCGGTTATCACCTGATGATCTTGAGATGTTACCTATAAGACCACAACAAGCTTATTCATTTCGTTGTTGATTTTCTCAACAACTCCGTTTAAACCTTCCTTCTAAAGATGCTTTCACTATCATTCGTGGCACAAATTGTCATTTTCTTCTCCGTTCTTTTCATTCAACTCTTTCAATTCTTTCCGGAGGTTTTGTGTCATGTCTTCATCAAGTATCATTCCATCCTCTCAAGCTCATGTTCTATTCCTCCATGTTTCAGCCGGAGTGCTGCCTAAATCCTTTCAGTCTTATTTGTTTCTTATCTCGTTCTAACCGGAGTGGTTTCATAGTCTATCTGATTTCGTGAGCTTTCGATTCTCGTCATTCTCGTCGTTCCTCTCTTCTTCTCGAGTGCTCTCGATTCTTTGCTTCTCCTCTTGAGTTCTTGTTTCACCTCATCCCTTTTCCCTTCCGTCTCGGTCCTAAGATCTCGGGACGAGATCTCTTGTTAGTGGAGGAGAGTTGTAACACCCCGGATTCGATGCGCCAGGTGTCTTCCAGTTATTCGACGGTGTTGCCATGTCATTTTCTTGCGTGTTGCATTTTGCCATGTCATCATGTGCATCTCTTTTTGCATACATGTTCGTCTCATGCATCCGAACATTTTCCCCGTTGTCCGTTTTGCAATCCGACACTCCCACATGCACCGACGCACCCCTCTTGTCTCTTTTCATGAGCGTGTGTTAAATGTTCTCGGAATGGACCGAGGTTTGCCAGGTGGCCTTGGTACACCACCGGTAGACCACCTGTTAAGTTTCGTTCCATTTGGAGGCCGTTTGATGCTCCAACGGTTAACCGGGTAACCGCAAAGGCCTTTTGAGTGTTGCAGCCCAACACCCTCCAAAACAGCCCAATAACCCATCTAAGCCCCCTCCATGCTCTCCGGCGTTGGATCACGATCGTGTGGGCAAAAACCGCACCTCATTTGGAGTCTCCTAGCTCCCTCTACGTATAAATATGTGCACCCCCCCGGATTTTCGCGCAGACCAAACCCTAGCTCCACCCCTCTCCACCGCCGGACACGTCCGGTCCGCGCCGGACAGAAATCGCCAACGCCTCCGCACCACTCCCGGGCCAACATGTGGCACCCCGGCCACCCGCGCCATGCCGGCCCGCCCGGGCCCGAGGCCGGCCCCCGCAGCCCGACTCCCCGCCGCC